>NC_088780.1:48686365-48992532 GCF_958450345.1 Calliphora vicina
CTGGTAAACAAGCTTTCTTCTTTTTTTGTCTTTGTTATGGTATTTTTATCTTTCTTTTGTTTTTAAGATTTAAAGAAATTCAAAAACGTTTTGGTAAAAATATAATAAATTTAAAATTTTTTTTTTATATACTATACAAAGAAAAGTTTGTTATTTTATCCTTATGACATGTGAATTGTTTTTTTTATGTCTAAGAGAAAGTAAAGGAATTTACTTTCTGAATTGAAATAATTTAAGCAAATTAGAATATTACTATTTTCGAATCGATTTAGTAAAAAATAAAATGTTTTATTTAGGTTTCAAAACTCTCAGTATAGTTAATTTTCAAATCGAATTACTGAGTAAAACCTGTGGCTATTTAATTCGAATTGGCGTAAAGGGCATTTTAATTTTTAACCCCTAGAAATTCCATTCGGAAATGTTCGATCTCGTAAATAACACAATTTGATTTGAAAACTTTTTCTTTCGAATCATAAAGCCCTGAATTCGATCATTTACTTTATCAATAATCTTACTAACAGTTTCTAGTGTAACCAAAACAAAATATGTTACTCTCAAAATACTAAATATAAACTGCTAGTTAATCGGAGAAGTATTTGACATGAATTCTCCCTAGGGATTGAAATGAATTGTTTTTCTTTTTAAATTTTGAATGATTTTTTCTTCCAAACAAAAAGTTGAGTAAAACAAAAATATGAAGTTAAACAAAAATATGAAAATTCAGCAAGAACAGAATTTCTGAATTTATATTTTACTTTTTTTTTTTTGATATTCATAAAATTCTACTAAAGTAAAGTTTTTTAATTAACCCCCTTCCTTAACGTTAATAATGGTGTGAGAATACATCTGGGAGTATTTCACAAAGTAATTCGAATATCTATTATTTCGATTTAAATAATCCTTTAGCCTTCCCGTTAATTTTTTAGTTTAGTAACAAATTATTTATCTTAATTTGCTTGTGTTCTAAACAAATTTTGTTAGAAGTATATTTGATTTTTCATTTGTTTGAAATTTTTTTTTTTATTTATTTAAAAACACATTTGGACAGTCTATTAGAATACTCGTATTAATATTTAGATACATACATATAGTACATATAATAAAACATATAAAAAACAACTATTTTTTTAGCATTAATATACATATACACACACATATTTAAAATAGCAAACAATTTTAGAATTTTAGAGACTTAAACCACAAAAAAACCCAACCATCATTTTTAGAAAACAATTTCTGTAAAGCCCTTTTTAAATCCAAAACTAAATGCTTTTTTTAAAATTTTGGACTTATGTCTAATTTGGTGTAAATGTTATAGACAAACTATATTTTGTTTAAACACAATCAAGGAAACGAATAATTGTTCTTTATAGAAAATAGTTAGGATTTATTTAATAAAATAAAACTGGAAAAACACACAGCCATTTAACAAATATATATAAACAAACATATAAAAGATAATCTATATTAATTTAACATTAATTGATATTATTTGCCTACAAGCTAAATAATTTATATACAAAATTGTGTTTTCCTTAGAGTGGTTCAATAAATATTTTAAAACTTGATTATAAGCAAAACATTTGATATTTAAAGTAAATTGTGTTTTTTTTTTAAATATTTTAAAACCCAACCTTGATTATAAGCCAAGCAATTGATGTTTAAAGTAAATTGTGTTTTAAAAGCAAGTTTTTTAGAAAGAATAAAATCCAATCATTTTATTATATAAATGATTTATAAAATCTATATTATCTTTAATATAATTTACAAACGGAAAACTATAAACATTCTCTATATAATGAAATTTAACAACTGAAAAATATATGAAAATAATAATACAATATTTGTAATTTGTAATAGTGTAGTAGTGTTTTTGCTATAAATTAATAAAAATATAAAGAAAAAAAAATTAAAATAAACAATAAAAAACAACATAAAGTCTATATATAAAAGGAACATAGGTGTTGTTTTATTTGCTCTTAAAGTCCATTAACATATGACAAATACTTTGATTTTAACAAAAACTTTATATCATTTTGAATGAAAGAAAATTATGTTTTTTAAAAGTGAAAACTTTTTTACCAAACTAAAGAAAATATTGAAAACCAAGTATGGGAAATCGGCACCATTTTGTGGTATAATTCGGAATTGAAACAAAACATGACCACAATTTAAATTAAATGCTAGAATTGAAAAATGATTGGTGGTGACATTAAAAAAAACATAAACTTTAATTTGAGGTTAGTTTGAAACAAAGAAATTTACTAAATGTGCTCAATAATTTTACTGAAGAAGATAAACATAATCTAATTTTTGTATAAAATCTTAAATTTCAAATATTAAATTAGAGGTTAGTTTGAAAAATATTTTGAATAAAAGAGATTTACTGAAATTTAACTGTTAATTGTTTTAATGAATGTGCAAAACATAATGCCATACAAATTTGTGTATAAAACCTTAAATTTCAGAAATAAAATTTGAGATTAGTTTGAAAAAATTGTTTAATAACAGAGGTTTACTGAAATTTAAAACTGTCAATTGTTGTAATGAATATGACAAACATAATGACATACAAGTTTTTATGTAAAACGCTTAATTTCAAAAAATAAATTTGAGGTTAGTTTGATAAAAGTTTTGAATAACAGAGATTGGCTGAAATTTAAAACTGTCAATTGTTTTAAATAATGTACAAATCATAACTCCATACAAATTTGTCTATAAAACCTTAAATTTCAGAAGTTAAATTTGAGGTTAGGTTGCAAAAATATTTTTATAACAGAGATTTGCTGAAATTTAAAACTATCAATTCTTTTAAATAATGTACAAAACATAATGCCATACAAATTAATGTATAAAAACCGTAAATTTCAAAAATTACATTTGAGGTTAGGTTGATAAAATATTTTTATAATTAATTTTTAAGCAGTAAATTATTTTTTAAAAAATAATTTTATAATTAAAATATGCAGAAATTAAAAACTGTCAATAATTTTAATAATTTTTTAATTTATTTCAATCGCTACAAGTATTAGGATGGACTGTGCGGATTTCAATCCTACTACATATTTTCAAACAACAATTAAATAATTTAACTTTAAATGTTTACCTCAACATTTATCCTTCATAAATTTATTACAAACTTAAAGAAAAACCCACGTAAAAATGCTTGCATTTGAAAAATTATTCTCTATTTTGTTTTATTAAAAAATATTTGTATTCTTTCATTTTTTATTATTTTTTTTTTGATTATTTTATAAACCTTGGCCTCAAATCCTAAATTGTTAACTTTTGCACCGGTAAATACGAGTGTACGAGTATGTAAGCCCACTTTTATTTCATTGCTTTTTGTTTGCTCTGAATAAAGTAACCTACTTTTCATGACATACGTATCGGTAGTCGTAGTAAATAAGTGGTACAGTAGAGTACAGAACTATTTTGTGCTTTTGCTCTAAGGATGTCGTCGTATGGATAGATGGTTGGGTGATTGGATTGGGTATATATATTTCGAATAAAAAATGTGCGCGCGCGCATTTATTTTCATGTTTTCTTTGTCTATAGTGTTATTGTTGTAGTTTTGTATGGTTGTTGGTCAAGGCAATAATAATATTGTTGGCGGTGCATAAATGTTGTAACATTGAGAGTAATACATACAAATGCACTTGCCAACATTTATGTGCATGTATGTATGTCTATATGTAAGTACATACACATATACATATTCATGTATGTACAAAGATAATACATACATATTGTATGTAAACATATTATGTACTAGTGAATTTGTTTGCTTGTTTGTATATAACTACAGTTGGTTAATTTGTTTGAACCAAGGTTGATTTCATTTGTTTTTGAACAATTACTAGAGGGGTTTTAAAAAAGCACTTTTTTGAGTAATAAAAATTATTCATTTGCAATATATGTAGTTGGCATCACTTTAATTTGCTTTATTCGAATTATTCATAAAAACACAACAATTAAATACAACATTATAATGATCTTTGCAACATTTCTAATATCTATGGAGAAGCTTTAAGGTCTATGGACACATAAATAGTAACAAACATAGAACTGTTTAATTCCACGTCATGATCAGTATCTAACTTAGAAAAATAATAAAAAAATTTATAATAAAAGTCTATGAAAATCAAAACTCTGAATTGTTTTTGTGAATATGAAAAATATAACAACATACAAACATGAATATAAAACATTAAATTTCAAAAATTAAATTTAACCAATTCGGTAAACAAGTAATATTCATTATTACTTTTTTAAATATTTAACAGTTAATACGGCTATTAACTACTTTCATGCATAAACACGTCACAAAACATTTTCAAATTTCCCCTGTGGCCAATGAGTAATTTTAATATTTTTAACAGTGACATTACGTATACGCCTTCAATTCTGATATTTAACCATTTTATTCGATTCATTTCTTTTTACTGACTAATATTAAATAATGAATAAATAACAATTACTTACAAATTAAACACAAAACACTTGAACACATACGCACTCACACAATGTACGCAACTAAAGTACAAATTTTTTAGTATGATTTCAACTTACCCAAGATGTACAATACGTATGTGACGTTCAATTTTGGCTTTTGTATGTTCACTGATATTGCAGCCTTTCCAGGTACAAACAAATTTTGATTTATTAGGCTGCAAGGAGAAAAGGAAAATAAAAATTTATTAGAATTTTTTACGGTAAATCGTTAAATTATTTAAAATTTGTTGCCTACTTTGCGTCTCGTTATACGAGGATAATTTTTCATTTTTATAAAAAAAACTATTTGAAACACTTTTAATATTAATTTTTAGTTTCTGTATTTTAAATTTTTAAAAAAAAATTGTATTGTTTTGTTTTCGTTATTTAAAAAAAATTATTTTCGCTATTTTTTGTGTTTTATAAAACCGGTGCGTGGCCGGTAACAGTTGAGAATGTAGTGGTAAAGCGGTAACAAAACTGCATTTCAATTCTATGCTATTTTGAGCGCCATCATCATAATTTCTATGTATTTGTAGGTCCTCTATATACATGCATATGCATGTGCTTATGTATTAATAAAACGAAAGGATGCCGACATGAAACGATGACGAAATAACAGTTATTTTCACACACATACATACAGACGCTCTCATTTATACAACGAGCCCTTACAGGTTGAATAAAAATATAAAACTATACAAGAGGACTTAAAAATACGATAGTACTTTTATCAAAATGTTGATAATTTACGTACGTACAATTGCAAGACTAAAATAATAGTTGAGCTTTCAAAATTTGATGAAAATTAAAACTGTCAATTATTTTTCTAAAGATGAGTAATGAAACTGCATAAAATTCGTTTACTTAAGCCTTAAATTTAAAAATTTAACTTTGAGGTTGGGATGAACAAATTTTTTATTAATATAAATTTGATAAAAATTTAATTGTTAGAATTTCTGAATGAAGTTTATAAAGAAAATTAAACAACAATTTCGCTATAAATCAGTAAATTGTATGAAAAGGAATTTTTATAATTCAAATTTGGAGAAAATTATAACTGTCAATTGTTTAAGTGGAGATGAAAAACCAAACGCCATCACAATTTATTTATAAAATGAAAACTGTTTATTATTTTGTTGAACATCTGACGAAATTTCTTAATTTTTTTTAAAAAACCTTAAATTAAAAATAAAAATAATTTTGAGGTTAGGTTGAACATTTTTTTTATAATGTTAATTTAGAATGTGGAAACTGTCAATTGTTTAATTGAAAATGAAAAATAAACTGCCATCAAAATTTGCCAATAAAATCGACAATTTAAAAAATTAAAATTGAGTAGGTTGAACAAATTTTTGTTTAATTAAAATTTGTTTAAAATGAAAACTGTGTATTACTTTTCTTAAATTTCAAAAAATTAAATTGAGGTTAGATTGATATTTTTTTTATCATTTAAAGTTTTGTAAATATGGAAACGTTTTTATTATAAATTAAAAATGTAATGCCATTCATATTTGTCTAAAAACTTTAAATTACAAAATTTTTTTTTAAGGTTAGATTGAACTAATTTTAATTGTAAAACAAATTTGGTACAAATAAACTCTGAAAATTGTTTAAGTAAGGATGAGCAATAAAACGCCCTAAAACCTATTCAGTAAAACCGTAAATTTCAAAAATTTAAATTGAGGTTAGGTTGAATTTTTTTTTATAATTAAAATTTGGTGTTTATAGAAACTGTCATTGTGTCTTTTTAAATGAAAATTGTAATGCCATACAAATTTGTCTATGAAACTTTACATTTCAAAGATTAAATTTAAGATCAGGTTAAAAGAATTTAAATTAATACAAATTTGATACAAATAAAAACTGTAAATTGCTTAATTTTTTTTTTTTTGCAAATTTTTCAATAAAACCGTAAATTAAAAAAAAAAACAAAATTGAGGTTTGGTTGACTTTTGGTCTTAAGAAGTTAAGATGAAAGAAATTCTAACTTGGTAATAAGTTCGCAAATATACATATATTTTTATATGCAAATCATATAAATTTGGACAAAGTATATACATTGTAAAAAAGTACTAATTTGCCTTTTTTCATAAATGCTATTGCATCCCTGCAAGCTCATACAACAAAAGAGAGAGAGCGAGAGTTTAAGACTTGCACAGTAATAAAAAAGAGTTGCCAGGTTTGTTAGTTAACGCTATTGTTGTTTAGACATTGGGATGTGTGTGAGTAACAGAAGGTATGTTCAGTGTTAATTGTAACATGTGCATGTTGGTGCATGCATGTACTATGTATTATTGTTGGTTTACTTATTACATGCTATTGTAGAATGTTTGTATATAGAAAACTTTATAAAATTAAAAATCAGCACGAGGTCATAAATAAGTACATAAAAAATGTAAATAAAATAATATATACAACAAGAACATACATACATGCATGCACTTTTACTACAACATAATACATACATACATATGTACATATTTTTTTGTATATAAACAAAATTTTTTTTGGAAAATTGTAGTGCCTGCCTGTAGTTGTTGCCATATTTTTATCGCTCCTTTGAGCCTGCTGGTATTTCTTTGTATGTCTGTCTAACTATAACCTACTTTCTAGTACATAAAAGTATTAGAAACTGGGTCAGTTTGCTATACATTTGGTACAGCAGCAACACCGTCCACACAAAGAAAAAGGTAATAAGGCTATATTTAATTAGTTATGTATACTTTTATTTTTTATTTTTGTTGTTGTTGCAAGTATACTCCTGTGTGTTTTTTCTTCAATGCTTTTTGCAATTAATTCGTATTGTGAGTAAAACAAAAAGAAAGCCAAGAATTCAATTAACTAGGTTTTCTTTATTGTGTTGCATTAAAAAATATATATGTATGTATATATAAAACAGAAGAAGCAGCTTATAGCCTTGACATGTTTTAGTTTGCAACATAAAATCCTTCAACATTTCAGCAAGTATTTATGTACAAGGATGAATGTTGCAAACATAAGAGGAAAATAAATCACTAGATATTATTTAACAAATACTTAAGGCCATGACTGATTATTTTTAATAAATGAATCTCACAGAATTCTGTGTCACATCAATTTTGGAATCTGTTTTTTAAAAAAAATATAAAATTAAATAGACTGTCGAAATTCGATTTTGAACAGATATATGTAAACACTAAATATGATAGTCAATCATTGGCTTTTGGTGTCACTTCAATTGGATTTCTAAAAATGAATGACCTGAGTTTTACTTACTCGAATAATCAATCCTTCTTCCTAATATAATAAACATGTTTAAACGTGTCTGCATTAATACTTAATTTTTGTGATGGAAACTAATTAAAAGTTGATTGCCTAGTTAATCCAGAAAAAAAACTTTTAAATTACTGAGCTGATTTTTGAAATGAATTTAAAGAAATATAAATATTCTAGAATAGAGCTAGCCGATTATCTATTTGGTAACCGCTATTTTAATTGCAAATCTTTTGATTTGCTGAAAAGAGAGTTTAAGATATAGAGAAATACACAAAGAGCGGAAACTAGAAAAAACTCAAATCAATTAAAATAATCACACCTATGAGTGTTGTTTTTGTTTTCACATAGTCTTTTCTACTAATACATTCTCAGCACTTAGGTTTTTGACAACTGAGTTAGGTCTTTGACAGAACAGTTTCTGATCTATCAAGATGTATTAACCAGGTGGCAGCGTAACTACAACAATACAAGAACAATAGTCATTTATGTTTGTGTAAAACCTTCTAAACTGTCAAGAAAAAAAATCACAAAAACACACTTTTTAAAATGAAATAGTTTTATTTTTAATACTTTCTAATATTTTACGCACATACGGTGACTAAAGCTCACTTTTTTAAATATAAAATAATATTTTTACTTCATAAAAAATTTAACAATTTCTGTAAACAAGTTTTTGACATTTCAAAAGGTAAAACATGAGTAGAGCAAACAAATAGTTATCTGGCGTTACGCTGTTATCTGGTTAAATATGCCTAGCGATCTATGAGTAATTTATCTGATAGATTAAGCTTTCAAAATATATTTTGAATGGATGTCAAATTCGAATACAAGTGATGCAAGGTGTGAGACATTTCACGAATGACAAACATTTTGTACAATAACTTTAAAAATATTAACAGAAGTGTACGATTAATTTGTTTATAAATAATGTTAATCTTGTTTAAGAAAATTTATAAAAAACATATTTCAAATATCAATGTTCTATTTTGATTTTTCAAGCCGATAAGTAGACAAATTTAAGAGGAATTTCCTATTCCTCCCCCTGGACTCGCGCCTGGTCTAGATCAGGTCGAACTGGATTCGCGCCTGATCTAGATTAAAGTGTAATTTTCCAAAAATTGTTTGGCATTTCCTTAAAAACATATCATTCTAGGATATTTTACAGAAAGGTAGTCCAAAAATTGCCAAGTATTTGTTTTATACTTTCAAAATGTTAAATCTTAATTATAAGCTTTTAATGATTTTCTTTTACTGCTTTTTAGGTACATAAACTTATGCATGTATGTATATATATGCATTTATGTACAATGAATGTAAATATGTATATATACCTACCTACATATGTATATGTATGTATGTTTCTATGTAGTGCCCTGTGCCACTAACCTAATTTCTCTCATTGTCGTTATTTCTTTAAAACTTCATGATCAAAAACATCATCATCACCATCATCGTCGTTGTCGTCGTCGTCATCGTCGTCATTATTTTGATATTTTGTGTTTTATTTCTAGACTCCTAAAAGTATGCTTTAAGCATTATTTTGTTTTTGGTGGGCCTGCATGCATTTCGTTTAGTTTGTTTTCATTTATTTTGTTGCTGTATTCTGCGTGCTAGTAATTTATTTTGTTGTTTTTATTTTATATTTTTGTTGTTGTTGTGCGCTCTGTTATTTATGCATCTTATTTTAATGACATTTCTAATTTGCATGGCACTTATTTTTTTTGCATTTAAACGCATAGTGATGATGTTGATGGCTGTTTTTTTTGTTTGGTTTGGTGATGATGATGATGTTGTTGATGAGGAGGCTGCCTGCTGCTGTTGCTTGCTTGCTCTATAGTTGTTGATGTTGACCCACTTTTCTAGAGATGTTCGTAATTTGTTGATTTTTAGTGTGTTTTTGTTATTGTTATTGTTGTTTTTATTTTATTTGTTTTTGTAAAAAAAGTATGTCAATACTAGTGCTTAAATATAAATTTTTAACGAAATTTTCAAGGTTAAGCAAGTTGTAATATTAAAAAAAAATAGTTGAAATTGTGTCGTTTTTGTTATTGCTGTGTGGAAAATGCATTTTTTTAGAGTGTGAATGATGCTTTGGACTTTGGTTTTTATGAGAATATAGTTATGGAAATTATTTAGGCAAAATTAATTTAATTTTCTTTAGAAATCGAACACAATCGTAATGGTTTAATCAAAAGAGTTAATGGCAAAATAAGTAAATGTTTAATAATATAGAACATCTAGGCTAATAGCTTGATATATACGAAATTTTTCATATAAATAAAGTAGGAGTTAAGCTTTCCAAATATTATTAACAGCAAGTTTAAATTTAAACCAAGAAAGTAAAACTATATTTTAAATATTATTGTGTATAGGTTAGAGTATCTAAAACCGAAACCGAAAACCGTTCAACCGGTTTTTACATCTTTGTAAACTCCACCGGTTTCGGTTTTTTTTTAACTTTTCGGTTTTATGACATACCGATTTTTTTAAAACGGTTACGGTTTTAATGAAATATATTTTCTAAAGCTCATTCAAACATATTTATGAAAAACTTTGATACCATTTTTAAAAATATTGATTTAGTTTATAAAAAAATTGTAGCATTTGACAACATTTCTTAAAAGATATAAAATAATTGCATAAAGAATTCAAAAATGCTAAATTGCCATTAAATAAAAATTTAATATAAACCGGTTAACTGTTTTTTTTGAAGACAAAAACCGAAACAGCTTAACCGGTTTTTCTAAAAGACAATAATCGAAACCGGTTTATTCAAAAACACACTTTTTCGGTTAAACCGGAAACCGGTTTTTTAAATTTGCCGGTTTTTTGGACACTCTAGTTCTTTTAGCCTTAATAAATAAGTTTTATTTTAACTTTTTTATGGACATTAGCAAAATAATGGTGGAGTTAAAATTTACTGCGTGATGTTATGTTTGCGTTTATAAATTTGCCATATGGGCAATTCCATGAGAATGACAACCACGATTGAAAAAACAAAAACCTTTGACACTTTTTTCAAGATGATGATGGTCGTTATGTTCCATTCATTTTAAAAAATAATACGAACTTTCGAAACATTGTTGTCCAAAAAATCGTACATGACATAAAACGGAAGTAATTTTGAGGTACATGTAGAAATATGCGAAAATTTGCGAATCGTGAGAGTCGTTATGTTTATTTTTTTAATTTCTAACACTAAACTAAATATTTCTGCTTTATAATCCATCATATTTAAATAAAAACAATCTTTGGATGATTTTATAATATCGCACGTGACATACCGTACGTGACAGATTTTTCTCTTATGGTAAAACAATCTATATAACAATAAATAGAAAATATATATTCGGTTTCAATAAACAATTGGATTTTAGCAAAAAAAACAATCAGAGTCAAATTCAAATTGGAAGCTTAGTTTTCTTCACCATCGTAGCCTAAAACATACAAATTAAATTAAAAAATTAAATATAGTCAGTTTAAACTATTATTTTTGCCCTTAAAATAGTAACATTTTAATGTTTTCACCTATTCAAATCATATTGAAAAAAAGTTTCAAGGATTTTAGTTTTTTCAGTCGAGGTTGTCATTCTCGTGGAATAGCACATATACAAATATGTATTAATAATTTATTGTTTGCTTTTACACAAATGTTTATTGTTTATTGTTTTATATTTAAACAAAATATAACCTAAAACTATCCTTCACATTAATTTGATGCTGGCATTCCTTTGGTTTTCCATAAATTTGGCTTGTTAACAAAATTAAAGTAAAATCATTAGTACTCTATTTCTTTTCACATTTAGAATGTTTGTTTACTCCCAAATGTATGCAAGTAGAGTTTGCTAAAAACAACGGGGCGTATGAATGTTATTATTAATATTTCGAATTAAATATTAAGTATACGCTTGCGAAACAACTCAATGTAAATATTAAAGTTGCTATAGATTTTTTTATTTCTTTCTTAATTAAAACATATTGAAACCACTTACAACAATAAAATAAATAAAATATAAACAATTTCTATATATCGTCACCTAAAATGCAAAAGGGCCTATCAACACTTTTTTTAAATTTTACAGGAGAAACAAAAAAACAATAAAATTTAAAGTATTGTGGTTAAAAATATGATTTTCATTCTTCAATAAAGTCGTTATTTTTGAAAATAGAAAGATAACATTTTTTGGTTGTTACGCCCTTTTGCATTTCATATGACGATAAGTAAAACACACACTTACTTAAATATTTATATCACTAAATACAAACACATAAACAAGCTTAAGAACAAAAAAAAAACGTAAAACAAGGAAATAAAAACTTACATCTGTGTTAAATGGCTGCTCATAAACAAATACACGCACAAACCAACATGATTAAATGTTGTTGTTTTACAATGCGTGTAAGTTAAAGAGTGAGTGTGTGTGCGTGTGTCAAAGTTTCTTGCCCAAGGTATTAAGTTAACATAATTGTGTATAAATCTTAAATCTTGTCTTTAATTGTGGTCATAAATGCAGTTACTTTCGTTTTCTATGCCGTTTATTCTAAGAAAAACTTTCTTTCTTGCCGGGTTAAAAGAGGATTTTGTTACACATTTATTTTATTTTGTGGTTTTTCGCTTTTGGGCGGTTTTTCTTGGCATTAATTTTAACCACAAGTAGAGTTTTCCTAGGGTAATAAAATACATTATGGTTACACTAATTACTAAAAATGTTAAAATGAAATGTATGTATGATGGCAGTAGAATAGGTTTTCGAAATGGGAGTGATATTTACTGCTTTTGTAGTTAATATTAATTTATGGGCATAAATATACACATACACTCATACTTATGCTATGGTAGTATATACAATTTTTTATATATTTAAGGAACTGGTGAACAAAATCTTTATTATTTTAATCTGAATTAAGAAATTACACTTTGTATTAAGCAGTGGAATATTGACTTTAAGTTTATAATACCGAGGTTTCGGTTTTAAAAAATGGTAAAATTGTTCAATTCTATGGAGAGTTTTTTAAAAAATGGTTAAGTAAAATTATAAATTTTGTTAGACGTTTCTCCACATAATTAATGAAAACTCGAAAAGGGTCCGATATTATTAAAATAAACTTTGAAAAATGTTAACATATATAACCTTTAATCCATTTATATATTGACTTTCAATCGGCTCAGTAGTTTCGGAGTTATAATAACAAATTTAAGCAAAAAATATATTTTTTAGAAATTTTTTTGTTTTGAAAAAATCACGAAAAATCGAATACGGCTCAAATTGTTCAGATTTATTACTTTATCACAAAGCAACATATAATAGCAACACAATGAGATATCGATCATAAAAACCGATTGATTATTTTCGAATTTATTCACAATTAAGTGAATTCGCTCATTTTCACAAAATTTTAGTTTTTTGTTTGATATATATAAAATTGAGTAGTTAATGTTCTTCTTTTGAATGATTGAATTTTGCAAACATTTTCCCTATGCTATGTATAAATGTTCATATATATTGAGTTTCAATCGGCTCAGTATTTTCCGAATTATAATAACAAATTGATGCAAAAAATATATTTTTTTGTTTTGAAAAAATCATGAAAAATCGCAAACGGCTTAAAATTTTCAGATTTATTGCTTTATAAAGCCACATATAATAGCAACAAAATGAGATACCAATCATAAAAATTAATGATTATTTTCGAATTTATTCACAATTAAGTGAATTCGCTCATTGTCACAAATTTTAAATTGAATTTTAATGTTCTGTGTAAAAATGATTTAAATATGTATATTTAGTACATTAACAAAATTTACTAAAAATACTTAGTACTGTATAAAATGGTTCTAACATTTTTTAGTACTAAAAATACTGAGTATTATATAAAAATGTTCCAAACATTTTTAATACTTTATAAAAATGTACTAAAAATAATTAGAAATGTATAATAATTTTTTAATTTTTTTAGTACTCCGCGAAAATGTGCTAAACCTATTTAGTACGTTTAAGAAATGTATTAATTTTTTTTAGTACGTTATAAAATTGTACTAAAAATATTTGGTACATTGTAAAAATGTACCAGAAGTACATTATCAAAATGTACTAAAAATATTTAGTACTGTATATAAGTATTTTTAATACATTTATATAATATACTATTTTTTTTTAGTACAATTTTATATTGTAATACATTTTTTTAGTACAATTTGATATTGTAATAAATATTTTTAGTACATTTTTATAATGAACTAAACATTTAGTACTTAAAGTACTTTGTACTGTATACAAAATGTACGAAAAATATTTAGTACTGTATAATAATGTTTTAAACATTTTTAGTACTTTGCAAAAATGTAAAAAAATGTTCCATAAATTTGTTAGTACTTTGTGAACATGTATTTAAAATGTTCAGTACTTCATAAAAATGGTCAGTACAATATTTAAATTTACTAAAAATGTTTGCATTATTAAAATGTACTACTCATATTTAGTACAATATCAAATACTAAAGATATTTTAATTAGTATAATAATGTTCTAAACATTTTTAGTTCTTTGTGTAAATGTACTAAAAAAAATATTGTAAATACATACTAAAAATACTTAGGACTGTATAAAAATTTACTAATAATATTTAGTACAATATCAAATTCTACTTAAAATATTTAGTACATTCGAGAGATGTACTACAAATTTTTAGTATGTTTAAAAGATGTACTACATTAGTACATTATAAAGTGCTTAGGGCATTATACAAATATTTAGTACTGTATCAAAATATTTATTACGTTTAAGTAATGTCATGCTAATATCTAGTACTGTATAAAAATATACTAAACATATTTAGTACAATATCAAAATCTTTTAAAAACTTTTAGTACATTAAAGAAATGTATTAAACCATTTAGTACTGTAGAAAAACGTAAGAAAATATTTAGTACATTATAAACATTTTTTTAACCCAAAAAAAAAATGTTGCAACTTCCAACTGTATTTAATTTCTTTAAATCAATGTAAGCATTTAACTATAAAATAAATTCCTTTAAAATTGGTCAAATACCAACATTTAGTGTGTGTAAAATTTTTAGAATTTTATCCCTTTTTTGTTGAACTTAAAATAAAAAAAACTGCACAAAAAAGTATTATTTATTTTTAAATCAAAATATTAAGCTAAAAATAAATTTTGTTAATTTTATAAATTCTTATTGAACAAAAAACAATATGGTTAAAATTTCACCCCCGAAATGCAAACAGCATGACAAACATTCACATTCTCATACTAAGGACAGACAAAGAAAATAAGTGTCTTTCTGTAGATTCCCTACACTTTTACTAAATTCAGCATATTTGGGCAGAAAAAAAGGTACAAACGAAAAAAAAAAACATTTAACTAAAACGTAGTAGACATAAAATATTAAAAGAAGAAGTATGTTTGTATCTTTGTAATGACATACTGTTTCCTTCTAGCTGACATAATAGGGCAATTTTGTATATGTGCGATGGAAAAAAAACCAACAATACTTTGATCTTTGTGGAACAACTTTGCTAACCAGAAGAAAAACCTAACAGCTTCAACAATAGCAAACGGAAAAATAACATATAAGTATTACTACTTAAATTGTATTGCATATACAAATGGGCAATTCCACGAGAATGACAATCACGACTGAAAAAACAAAAACACTTGAAACTTTTTTTTAAAGATTATTTGAATATGAGAAAACATTAAAATGTTACTATGTGAAATTATTTAGAGCTTATTACAACATTTTAAGGGCAAAAATAATAGTTTAAACTGATTATATTTAATTTTTTAATTTAATTGGTATGTTTTAGGCTAAAATTGCGGTGAAAACTAAGCTCCCAATTAGCATGTAGTATGAAATGATTTGGACTCTGATTGTTTTTTTGCTATTATCAAATTGTTTATTGAAACCAAATATGTATTTTCTATTTATTTGTTTAGTTTTTGTATACATATATTTACAGAATATACATAAGAAAAAAATCTGTCACGTACGATATTAAATTTAATTACATAATTATAAAATCATGCAAAGCTTGTTATTATTTAAATATGACGGATTGTAAAGGAGAAATATTTGGTTTAGTGTAAGAAATTAAAAAAAAAACATAACGCCTCTCACGTTTCGAAAATTTTCGCATATTTCTACATGTACCTCAAAATTACTTCCGTTTTATGTCACGTTCGATATACCCTTATTTCGCTCGATATTTCGGACAACAATGTTGCGAAAGAACTTAATATTATTTTAAATATACTACCCTCTGAATGGAACATAAAAACCAAATTATTTTTCAGATACTCTTATTTTTACAAAATCTATTCAACTTTATAGGCATACAAATGTCACGTACAATGACATGGAATTGCCCATATGTAGAGTATTTGTATTTCTTCCCTATTTTTTTTGGCTTAAATATATTACTCTAAGGATACTGTTAAGTTATTTTGCTTTAAAAGATTTTCGTTTTTTTTTTTTTCATTCTTAAATTCATACACAAATCCAAACATCATCATTATCATCCCCCTTAAAGCATTACACTCGCTCAGAGGATGGTGTGTGCCAAGGATACATGTATGGAATTTCAAGTGTATATGAGTATAGTGGTACATGGATGGATATACACAAAGGAGCTAAACATAAATATCATGTGAAGTTGATTCTTGTTTTTTTTTTCTTTTTCTTGTTTAACTCTATATGAAACCAAGGAAAACCAGAAATTAGGTCAAATACATACATAAACAGGCTGACATACATACATGTAGTATGTATGTAAATGTTTGCGAGTGTGTTTGTATGAAAAAAAATGTTTGTGTATGTATCTTTAAAGCAAAACAGAGAATCATTTATGTTGTTCTATATTAAAGAAGCAAAGAAAACATATTTATGCTCCCACAATAACAATAACATTGAAAATGGCTGAAAGTAAATAAAGACTGAGAGAATAATAGTAAACACAGAGAGTTTGTTATGTGTTTAACGGTAATTTGAATTTAACTCAAGAGAAATAAAGTCCTTTAGTTAAAGTTGTTTGTTTTATTAAAGAGAAAAAATACATACATATGTATTGAAATATTAAAGAGAGATGTATTTAAGAGTGAGTGCATTCATGCAAAAACAGGATGATTATAAGTTAAAAACAATTTAGTACTTTTAATATTTTGTTTTATTAAAAAATAAAGTTTCATTAAACTAACTTATAGTTTTTTTTAGGTCAAAAGAAAAGTGAGGAGAACAATTTTGTAGAAAAATCATTTGAAAATGTTTTGAAAACTGAGTATTTCCCATTACAAAATTGTTCAACTCATTTTGTTTCCAACTTAAAAGAACTTATTTTTTACACCAAATATTCCAGAAAAAGTTCTCTTTGGTATAAACTAATACTCTTCACTTAAACTGAGAACAAAACTTCTAACATAGAGAGTTTTTTCCCAATTTTAAAATATAACTCAAGAGTAAATATATCCTTGTGTTACAAAATAAACACTTAAAAGTCTTTCTCTTTAAAACATTTGCCTACATTAATTTGTGAGAAGAGAGTTATTTTCTTTCTTATGAACTTAAGAGAATTTTAGATAATTCTTTCAAAAATAGAGTTTTTATTTTATTCATCTGTAGAGTTAAAAGTTGTTATTATTATCAAGGATACTTGACTTTTATTTTCATTTATTTTTGGGGGTGAGTTTGATGGGTAGCCCGTCAGTTATTCCCTCAAATAAAATGGGTCATTGGAAGTAATGGAATTTAATGTTGTGCAGCAAAAAAAAAAAGCAAAAAAAAAAACTCTATAAATTTATCAGAGTATATAGAACACAATGTGTATGTATGCGGCAACATTAAATATATGCTACATGAAAATATACATAAAAATACTAAAGTAGATACATAGAAATGGAAAAATTTTCAGTTTTCTTTAGATTGAAAACGAAATGACATATTTAATGCATTTTTATAGGGTTTTAATAAGGATTTAAAAAAAAAGTTATACATTTTTATTGGGTTTTAATTTTTAAGTGATTGAAAAAAGTAAGGGAAACATATTTTTGGTAATTGAGATTATTTTTCAAAAGAGTAAAAAAATAAAAAAAATCATTAAATAAACTTTAATTTTATTTTTAGTTGTTGTTAATTTTTGTACTAAGAAATGTAATTTTGTTATTCTTTTTTTTTTTGCAATATTATTTGGTTTAACATTTTGTTTTTTTTGTTTTGTTGAATATTTTTTTATTTTAGTACATTTTTTCCATTTCGTACTTTTTTTAATTTTTTATAATTTTTAACAAACTTTTTCTTATTTCTTACCCATTATTAACTGACTACTTTCATATCATATGGCTCATTTTTTTGGAAATATTGTATTCTTTTCTGTTTAAGTATCAACATTTTTAGTACATTTTTGAGAATGTGCCAATTCTGGGCACTTTTTCTCATTTCCTTAATTTTTGTTTCTACAAAAATTACATAAAAAGGTAAAAACAAATTTGTTTTAGCGATTTCGATTTTTTCATTTAGTACTTTTTTCTAGTTTGGTACTTTTTGTTAAAATTTGAAAAGATAAACTTTTTATCATTTGTGTACTTTTTCCATTTGGTACTTTTGTAAATTTTGTTTCTTTAACTCATATTGGTATTGTTTGTTGAATTTTGAGAAGACTACCAATTTGTTTTCCTAATATTGCTACTTTTTTCCATTAAGTACTATTTTTCTTTTTACATTTTTAAGTACTTTTTTCCATACAATTTTTGAAGTTTAATCAAGATTTTTATTATTTTGAAATATTTTTCCATTTAGTACTTTTTTTTAAATTAGAGAACATTTTTAAATTTTGGTACTTTTTTAAATTATTTTATTACTTTTTGCGGAAAATTTTGAAGTTTAACATCATTTTGTTTAATTTTTAAACATTTTGAAATATGAGTTTTTTTAATTCTGATATTTTTACCCATTTTGGTACTTTTTGTTGAATTTAAAGTGGTTTTACATATTGTTTTTTGATTTTTGAAACATTTCGCATTTGGCACATTTTTCAATTTGAGTACCTTTTGCCATTTTGGAAATTTTGAGAAGTTTTATTTCCAGTTTTTGTTTCTTTTTTTAGAGTTGAGTACTTCTTTAAATCTTCATCTTTTTGTAGACATTTGATTTTTTCCATTTTAAAACTTTTTCCCCATTTGGTATTTTTTTCAATTTAAGTACTTTTCAATTTTGATAGTTTTATACAGTTTAGTTATTATAGCTGAATTTTGAGAAGTTTTACATCATGTTTCTTATTTAATTTTGATTTTTTTTTTGTATTTTCTTAAATGTTGGTACTTTTAGTTATGGAATTTAGAGAAAATTTACATCTTTATTTCTTTTCTATTTGGAAAAATTTTTCCATTTGCTACATTTAGCAATTTTTGTACTATTTATGGAATTTTGAGGGGTTTTTTCAGCTAGTTTGCAAGATTTTGTTAACACTTTAGAGGTTTTTATAACGGTACTTTTTATGTATTTGGTACATTTCTGTTTTTCTGCAACCGAAAGTTTTAGAATTTTTTTATAATTTTGTCATTAATCTTTTGGTTTTAGTATTTTTCTTTCACCTGAGTACTTTATTATTATTTTTAGTACTTTTTCTCTTTAGCAATATTGTTTATTTATTTAAATCCATGTATTTCCATTTAATATAGCCTACTTTCCAACTAAATTATTTCTTTTCCAATTTAATTTTACATCACAAACATTTATAGTCAAATAAAAGTTGTTAATTTAAATATTTTTCCTTAACACCAAAAACAAAACCAACCAAAAATTTGTTATAAAAAATATGCAGACACGTTTAATGGTTCATTAAACAAAATCATCATGAATATTTTTCCACAATAACAAATTACCGCCTGTCTGAGCAGGAAAGAAAGTCGCAGGGGAGGGGGTATTTTATAAATTGGATTTGGAAAATGGTATTTGTTTCTATAAGGAAATAAAGTGTTCAAACAGTAGCTGTTAAATATTACATTTATGCAAATTCTTATTTGAAATTAATTTCATGGAAATTTTTTTATTAAAATACCATAATACAATACAATTATTTACAAAAAGGAATTTAAATTATTTAAAAATAAACAAAAAAAAGATAACGCAAAGAGAAGTTTTTATTTTATTACCTAGTTATCGATAAATAAAACATGTGTTTGTTCTGTTTTGTGTGGCCTACATTTAGGCAGTAGAATTGTATAGTTTTATATGTTTGCTCTTAGCATTAACCCAGGCAGTAGATAGATAGAAAAATGTTGCAAGTTTTTCTTTGATAACCTATAGGCTTCTGGAGAGGGGGGCAGGGAGTGTTTTTATGTACACTTAAAGTTGTTTTCATAAAGTTTTGCTTTTATGACTTTATCTAGTAAATATAAATACATATAACATATAATAGTTTTTTGTACAGCATATGTTTAGGTGTTAAATAAATAGGGCAATTCTTGTTTAAACTTATGAAGTAATAAAATAAGATAAAAAGTATGTGTGTGTAGGCATACTTATTATTAATAGTTATAATAATGTACTAGATAAATGCGTATATAAAATATAAGAGAATATTTAATAATTTCTTTTAAATTAAAGTTCCTGCTTAAATCAAGTAAAATTTAATGCTTTTTAAATAATTTGTTTTATTAACTTGTTATTTTTCTTGTGTTATTTAACTAACCACTGACTATAATTAAATTATTGCTGTTAATTAGTTTTGCTCTATTTTGTGTGTGTTTTTTTTCTTTTGCAAAACCCCATTTGGGGGTTTTCACTCACTCATATTTCTGGTGTATTGTAGATACAAGGTTGTTGTCAGTCGTTTTTGAAAATTGTGTCATTTTCTCTAACCCTCTTGCACTTTATATATATGGAATTTTTCACTATTGTTGCTATTGTATACATAGAATTGTACTCGTATCTATATGATGATGACCCAGTTGTGAAGCTTACTTCCTTCCGAACTTTGTTTTATTTTCATTATTATTTTCATATTATTATTATTGTTGTTGTTCTCTCTCACTTGTGTTATTTTTGCAATGCAGAGCCATCAGCTTGTTGTTTGGTTTGATTGCTTCGCAATTACTTTGTGTGAATACAAGGCTATAGATATGCTCAAATACGAGTAAATACATACATATGTACATATTTCTATGTCCATGTACATATGTATAGATATGCTCAAGTGTATGTTTATTTTTATAAAATTAAATAATAAATTGCATAAACTTGCATTTGTTATTATATATTTTTATTATTTAAACTATGACAAACAATATCTATGATGGCAATGATGATGAGCTAAATGCATATAAAACAAATAAAAACAGCAACAATTGGGTCAGCTATGTTTGTAACTTTTTTGTTGATTTTAGAAATTTAATTTGTTTTTCAGATTTTGATTTTGTTATAAATAAGAGACCATTTTTTTTGTGTAGATAAACTTATTTTGTGTGCTTGTTCGAAAGATTGTTAGTTTTGGCCTTAAGTTATGCTTTGATTTAAATAAATATTTTATTTAATATTCAAGAATTTAAATCGATTTCAGTTTCAGAGTCCAAAGTGAATAGTTTCTTTTTAGTAACTCATTCTTTGAAAGTAATGTGAAGGCTGTTCTATAGTCGAGAAACCGAAAACCGGTCAGCCGGTTTTTTCATATTTGTAAACTCGAGCGTTTTCGGTTTTCTTTAACTTTTCGATTTTTTGAGAAACCGGTTTTTGTAAGACGGTTAACCGGTTTTAATGAAATATATTTTCTAAACCTCATTTAAACATATTTTTGAAAAACTTTGATACCATTTTTAAAAATATTATTTTATTTTATAGAAAATTGTAGCATTTGACAATATTCCGTAAACGATATAAAATAATCGCATAAATATAGAGCCATAAGAATCAAAAATGTTAAATTTTCGACGATCTAGTACACAATTCCTAACATATTTCTTATTAGCGTCCACAAATAAAAATAAAGTTAAGTAAACATTTTTCATATTGAACAAAAATTTAATATAAACCGTTTTTTTTTGAAGACAAACCCCGAAACCGGTTAACCGGTTTTTTAAAAGACAAAAATCAAAACCGGTTTTTTCAAAAACACACTTTTTCGGTTAAACCGGAAATCGGTTTTTTAAATTTGTCGGTTTTTTGGACACTCTATCTAGAATATAGGAGAGTCTAGCAGAAATTCAATACTATTCTATAGTATTGACTGCAGACTATTGTTTAGTATCGAATAAAACCTCTGCTATTGTCGAGACTGTAGACTATTCTATAGTCGAGACACTAGGCCATTTTATTATCGATTACTATTATTGAGACTATAGACTATCCTATAGTCGAGACTCTCGGCTATTCTATAGTCTATAATTGTGATATGACTATTCGATAGTCGATACTGTCGACTATTCTATAGTCGAGACTGGGGACTATTCTATAGTCGAGACTGTAGACTATTATATAGTCGAGACTGTCGGCTATTCTATAGCCTAAAGCTTTTTCTATTGACGAGACTGTAGACTATTTTATAGTTGAATATTCTATAGTTGACTATTCTATAGTCGAGTCTGTAGAAAATTATATACTCCAGACTGTAGACTATTCTATAGTCTAGACTGTAGCATCTTCTGTAGTCGAGACTGTGGTCTATTCTATAGTAAAGACTGTGGAAAATTCTATAGTAGAGACTATAGACTATTCTATAGTAGAGACTGTAAATATTGTATACTCGTGACTGCAGACTATTCTATAGTTGAGACTAAAGTATATTCTATAGTCGAGACTATGATCTATTCTATAGTCTACATTTAAGATATTCGGGACTACAGTCTAAACTAATTATTTTAATCTATTATGTTGTCGAGACTATATTAATTTTAGTCTAGTGCATATTCGAGGCTATAGTTCATACTAGAAGTTAGTCCATAAGTTTTAATTAGACGCGCCATAACCGTAACCATATAAAGCAGCTGTTCGAAATATGATTATGGGCAACAATGTATTTGATTATTTGTTACGGCTATGGCGATATGGTAAGGCACGATTAATTGTACCAATAGTCGAGTATATACATAGTTGTGTATTAACCCCCCCCCCTAAAGTATGCTTTAGTTTAAGTGATTTATTGATACCCAAAAATATGCTTTATATAATTTATATATCTCCCACCTAAATGTGTATACTGAATACTAATAAAATAATAAATTTAAGTGTTAACACTAACAAAAAAAACACTACAAATAAAACAACATATTGCCACTACTACTGACCTTGTCAAGATGAAGGAAAAATTGTTTTATATAAACTTTTTTATTTTATATTTCCATGTTGACTATTTTTGTTTTTAACAGCTTAACACAACATAACAACCCCCAAAATGAAATTTTAAGTAAATCAAAGTAGGTCAACAAAACACACAGATACTACATATGCATATATATACAAAGACTCTGGCAAAGGAAAGGCTGTTTTATACACTAAATATATACATGCAGAAAAATATATTTTAACTATCCAGCTTGTGTATACTAGTATACAACACAGTAATGCCCCTATAATCTACAATAACTATTCATGAATCCTAACCAACCCAACTTTATAATAATGCTTTTAATTTACTTTATGTATTAGTTAAAATAGCAGGGAAGTAGGTAGGTAGGAAGGCTACGAAATATAGTTTGAGCAGAACCGAACCGAAACAAACCTCGAAAGTAAACCAGGTCAAGCATATTTACAGTGAAAACTATGTAGAACAAGGCATTTTATATACAGACAGCATATATACAGAATTTTTAAATGTATATAAATGCATATACATATCTCTATGCATTTATGTACTTATGTATATTCAAACCTATGTATTGTTAAATGTCCATACACACATATATTTTAATAAATAAGTAAACTGCACCAATATTATAGAGGAACTGAATAACTTTTATAATGAAAATCCTTTAACATTGTGAGTATTTTTTTTTTGTTGAAATAATTACTTTGCTTAACTACAAATCTTTTGATTTCAGGTAATTCAAAGCCATGGCAAAAAATTACAAACACTTGTAAGTAATTGCATTTTTGTTTTAGTATTTTTTAAGTCAAAAAGGTCGCCACAATGGCAATTATTTTCTAGTTTTGTTAATTATGGTTTATTTTCAGTTCGTGTTTTGTTTTCTTCTTTTTTATTTGTATTTACTTTGGAAAAAACTGAATTTAATTGTTGAGGCTTTGTAATTGAAATGTTTTTAATTACCAGAGGCATTTCTTGTGGAACTGTGTTGGAAATAAATTAAAAGCATGCTTTTAGGAGTTGTAAAGAAGTAGTTTTTATAGTTTAGTATATTTGATACTTAAGTACTGTCTACAGTCGGGACTATAGTTTAGTCTACTCTGTAGACGAGACTTTACTATTGTCTATAGTTGAGACTGTAGTCTTGTCTATAGTTGAGACTGTAGTCTTGTCTATAGTCGAGACCATAGTCTTCTCTATAGTCGTGAATGTAGTCGAGACTCTTTACTCTTGTCTATAGCTGAGCCTATAGTCTTGTCTATATTCATGACTGTAGTCTTGTCTATATTCATGACTGTAGTCTTATTTATAGTCGAGACTATAGTCTTGCCTATAGTCGAGACTATAGTCTTGCCTATAGTCGAGACTATAGTCTTGCCTATAGTCGAGACTATAGTCTTGTCTATAGTCGAGACTATAGTCTTGTCTATAGTCGAGACTACAGTCTTGTCTATAGTCGAGACTACAGTCTTGTCTATAGTCGAGACTATAGTCTTGTCTATAGTCGAGACTATAGTCTTGTCTATAGTCGAGACTATAGTCTTGTCTATAGTCGAGACTATAGTCTTGTCTATAATCGAGACTATAGTTTTGTCTATAGTCGTGACTATAGTTTTGACTCTAGTCTTGTGTTAACTATAGTCTTGTTTACATGCAAATAGGAATAATACCTACATTATTTTTATTTGCATAATAATTTAATTTCCAAAATTTTTTCAACAAATCTCCCTCATTCTCTCAGCACCATATTTAACTGTTTATCAAACAGACTTTTTTGATTACACGTTTTCATACCGACGGCATTAAAAATATTTAAGGAATTTAACAGCAGCATATAATATTTTATTTGTTTATTTTTTCATACAAACGTGTATTAGAATTTCTGTTATCTAAAACAATAATAATTTTAGCTGTTTGTGTGTAAAACTGTTTGTTTGTGAATTACAATTTCATTATCAACAAACACCACAATAAACGGTTCTAAAATTGTGGCTGCTGGTGTTTGCTGTTTGCCACAAGGGTTTAATACTTGTGTGGATTCGTGGCAGTGTGTGAAAGTTTTATGTAATTTAAAGATTTACTCCAACTGATAACAAAACAATTTTGTGGTTGGGGGTAGAAAAATTAAAAATATTCCACAATAAAGCAGATAAAATAGGGTTAAATTGGTGTATATGTTAATGTTGTAAAAAAAGGGTAACAGACAAATAAATTTTAAAATTTATTTCATGAAAATAAAAGTAAACTTTATAAAAAGTTTGTTTAAATAATAACAATAACATTTTTATTATGTCATATAAATAAAATATTAAAAAAATTAACAAAAATGCCGAAAAGTATGTAACTAATGTTAGTAAGAAGCGAGATAAAAAGTTGTTTTAATAACAACCAAAAATATGCTATACTTTCTTCTTGTTACAAATATGTTAAAATTTGCCAATTTTATTTAGTTTCTTTAATTTTTATATTTCTAATTAAGAAATTTTTAATTCTAACAATTAACTAAATTAAATCTTATTTAAACAACTATTGACTAAAGGTGTAACATTTTATTTTTATTTTGAATTGTCTTTTAAGGGGTTGTTTAAAAGCTTATCTATTTCCCTCTTTGGTTTTACTTCTTATTTGAGAACAAATATTTGATTTTTAATTAAAACTTATTTCTTGAGTTCTATTTTTTTTGCTTTCATTTAATACCATCGTTTGTGCCGCAAAATGTAGGTTAATGCCTTTTCAACACTGAATTTATTTTTATGATGGCTGTTTTCAATACAAAAAAAATAGAAAATAAAAGAAAGCCTGTTAAACAGAAAATGGCTGGCTGTTGTGCGTTTTAAATTTGCTAAACTAAGGAATCTTCTATTTACCATATACCTTTTTTTAGGGATTTTTATAAAGTTTTTATTATTGCTTTTATAAGGATTTCGAAATTCTTCAAGTGGATGAGTGAGTGTGTTTGAAAATTCAAATATATTCATCTGGTATTTGCATTGGAGTCATTGGAAACAAAATGTTGTATGTATTTAGGGGTTGTGGAAATTCAATATTATATTATGGAGTTATTGGTATTTGTCATATGAAAGTGGGTATGTTGAGTTTGTTGAAAGATTTATAACTTTTGAAATGTTTATACAAACTTGGAAAAATGTAAATATATAGTGACAAAGGTGTCTTTGTGCAGACTTTAATTTAGTCGATAGTTGAATGTGTAATCTTGTCTGTAAGTTGAGAATATAGTAGTTGAGATTATAGTATTAACTTTAGTTGAGACTTGTCTATATTTGAGACTATAGTCTTGTCCATAGTTGAGAATATTAGCATTGTCAATAGTCGACACTATTGTCTTATCTAGAGTAGGGACTATAGACTTGACTATAGTTGAGTCTTGTTTATAGTTTAGACTATAGTATTGTTTATAATCTTGACTATAGTCTTGCTATAATCTCTACTATAGTCTTATCTATAGTCTCGAATAAAGTCTTCTCTAAAGTCTCGACTATAGACTTGGCAATAGTCACGACTAAAGGCTTTTCTATAGTCTTGTCAATAGCTTCGACTATAGTTTGGACTATAGTCTCTACTGCAGTCTTATCTATAGCTTCGACTATAGTCTTGTTTATAGTATTCTCTAAAGTCTCGACTGTATGCTTGTCTATAGTATCGATTAAATTATTTTCTATAGTCTTGCCTATAGCCTCGAATATAGTCTTGGTTATAGTCTTGACTGTAGGTTTGTCTATAGCATCCATTATAGTCTTGTTTATAGTATTTTCTATAGTCTTGACTGTAGACCTGTCCATAGTCAAGACTATAGTATTCTTTAAAGCTCAGCTACAGGCTTGCCAATAGTCTAAGAGAGACTATAGTCTAGTTTAAAGTTTCGACTATAATCGTGTCTATAATCTCGACTATAGTCTTGTCTATAGTCATGAAAAAAGTATTGTCTACACTAGCCAGCATAGCTTTGTTTATAGTTGAGACTATAGTCTAGACTATGTTTGTGCCAAGATTATAAAGTATTTAAAATTCGACTTCATTTAGCATATTACATTTTTTGCATTTAAAGAAAATTAATTCTCATATGAGAAAAAAGTCAATCAATATCATGTGGCTTATTCCCTGCTTTCATATAATTTTTCTTTTGATTTTAAATATAAATTGAGTATTAATTTTTCATTTTTCTCATCCTCAGGGAATATCAAACAGGGTGAGGGTAACATGCATACATTGCTACATAAATATAATTTAAGATAAAAGCTATTTTAAAAAAAGCATATATTTTTGCTTTACTAGACAGTAAAATGTAAAAACACCCTCATACTCTTTAAATTTGTGTGTATTAAAAAAAAATATCCAAATTATTCCAAAGAAAATAAGTAGGTCATTTAATTTTTTTTTAGTTAAAAACAAAATATCAAACTGAAACCTTTTTTTTTGATTTTCGGAGACTTGCGAAACATAATTTTAATTAAATTGCTTTATACTCGTACGTCCAACTGACAATTTTCCTTCAACCTGTGTGACCCAAAAAAAGCAAGAAATATATTTTAAGTTAATTAGCGCAAAAACAAGTAAAAAAGAAAAATTTCGTAAAGAATTCTTTTTATACAAATAAAAGACAGTTTGAAATTTGTTAAACAAAATATTTTAATTAAGCCAATATGGATTTAAGCAAACTTGGAGAAAAGTTTTCTCTTGATTCTAAGAATTTTACTGGAGATTAAAAACAAATTGAATTAGCAGAATTTTTATAAAGATTTCAAAAAATTATAGCCTAAATAAATACATTACTTTATAGATTTCCATAAGTTTCTAATTGAAAGGAAAATTATTAATATTGTGTTAAAAAACTCTGGCATAAAATTATAGCTATTTCTAAGAAAATATAGGTCGCAATATTTCGCCATTAAATATTTATATAAATCCATTTGCTTTTCCTCTTTTTTACATTTGTGGCTGTTTAGTAAATGTGAGTGTTTTTCAAATGAGTTTCTTTTTCCAGTAAATAAGTATTTTTGCTATAATTTATCGCCTTTGTTTGGTTTTTTTTTGTGTCATTTTCTACTTATATGGCACATAAATGGAATTTGCCCTATATTGTGTTTAGTATTTGATAGAAAACAAATGTTTAGAAGTGTAGGAATGAAAGGCAAAATATAAATTTATAAAAATTGTTTAGAACGTTTAAATAACTAGGAAATTGTATTGAAAAAAACCATACTTAGACGTAATTGATTATTGACATAATAAAAGTTTAAAGGAATTTTAATAGAAAATAACAATTGTATTTTTTTTGCAACTGAAACTATTTAGTTAAACTATAACAAGAATTTAAAATGCAAGCCTTTAAGTAGGCAATGCATTCTTTTGTGTAATTATTTTTGAGAGAAAGAGAGAACTTTTAAACTAATGTTGTATAGAATATAGTTGAAGAAGAGTTAAACTTGAGAATATTCTTTACAGAGAAGAACAATTTGAGTATGATAGAGACTATAGTCTTGGTTATA
The DNA here is from genome assembly GCF_958450345.1 of Calliphora vicina. Lineage (NCBI taxonomy): Eukaryota > Metazoa > Arthropoda > Insecta > Diptera > Calliphoridae > Calliphora > Calliphora vicina. The sequence goes on from NC_088780.1 coordinate 48,714,929, forward strand.
CCTGAGTCTATATTTTTGTCTATAGTTGAGACTATAGTTTTATTCATGGAATTGTCTATACTTTAGACTATAGTTTTGACTTTACTTGAGACTATATTATTTTCCATAGCCAATAGTTAAGACTATAATTTTGTCCATACATGCTCATGTTTATAGTTGAAACTATGATCACTGGTTGTGAATATAGCCTTGTCTATAGTTTTGTCTATAATTGAGACTATAGTCTTGTCTATAGTTGAGACTATTGGTTTGTCTATAGTTGAGACTATAGTTTTGTCTATAGTTGGGACTATAGTCTTGTCTATAGTTGAGACTATAGTCTTGTCTATAGTAGAGAATATGATCTTGTCTATGTTTGAGTATAATCTGTCAATAGCTGAGGTCATAATCTAGTCCACAGTTGGGACTATAGTATGAAAAATAGCCGCCCAAATTACTCAAAATCTAAAAGTGTTTTTGCTCATTTAAACAAAATGTAGCAAAACAGAAACATATTGTTTTCCTGGGCCATAATTTGATAAAGATGATTGAGGAAAACAACAGCAGTACTTGAAAAACTGTTTATTACATTTTGACCCAAAACATTATGTTTTTTTTTTAATGATTCGCAGTAAATTCAACATAATTTGATGGAAAGAAACTCTACATTTAGTTTAGGCCAGACTAAACAACAATAAACCATATAATTTTCGCTTAGCAGCTGAAGTCATAATTTTGGCTGGAAAAAATAAAAAAAAAATTGTTATAAATTTACACTATATTTGTGTTACTTTTTTCTCTATATACCTACATATATACTTTCTAATTTGCCAATGTTTTGGATGTAATTTTTTACATTACATTTCTATTAAAATCCGTAATTTGAAAAGTTTTTGTTTTTCTTTTTAAGAAACGAATTGCGTGAATTGCTATACAAAGGCAGGCAGGCAGGCTGGCAACTACCACCAAACGAAAAACAAATAATAATACTCGTAATAATGATGGCAACAAAACCTCAATTGTGAGGAAAACTCCCCTTTTTTTTTTTGAAAATAAAACAGAAAACATTTTGCAGTAAGCGCTACATTAATTTTATGTAAGTTTTTTTTTTACTCTACAATTGTGGATGGAGTGTTTTCTTTTAAGAAGAAGAAATGAAAAAAAGAAAACTTCAAAAAACTGAAAACGTTTTTAATTTCTGCACGAATTAAATTTAAAAGAAAACAACCAAGTAAATTATTTTGTACTATACATGTTTGTAATGAAAATCAAAATGAAAACGAAAACAAAAACTTCATCTTAAATGTAAGTGAAATGAAAAGTTTTTGTTATAATTTTCTTTCAGCAAATTATACACAGTCTAATAAAACTGAAAGTGTTTTTTTTTTTGGGAAGACTTAAAATCCAAATAATTATTTAGTTTGAATTGCAACAGATTTAAAGTTAATTTTTCTACTTACAGTTTACATAACAGCAAATAATTTAGTTAAACTTGAGTTAAACTTACCTAAAAAAAAGAGAAAAGAAAAAAAGGTTAATTAAATTTTTTATATTTTAGCTAAATTTGTTTAGTATATAAACAGATTTTCAGGTCCTTTTTAATATTTCTAAGTAAGACCTACATACTTTGCTGTTTCATTTTAAAAGGCATTTGACGTCATTTTGTAAAAAAATATGACGTGATTTTGCATAATAAAAATACCAATACAAGCATTGTATGATGATGATGAGATACAACGTCATACCTAAGCCCACACATACCTAAGCCCACACATAAGATTTGTTTAACAAATAATGAATGAATGAATGAATGAATGAATGAGTGAGTGAATGGGTGCGAGAATGAATGAATAGGAACACCTACGCCTTTAACCGCACACAAGCAACAAATTATAAAAGAAATTGTTGTATTATTGTAGCATATCCCTTAGGGTGGCATTGAAATAAAACAATTTCTAGCATACTTAAAGGCTTTAAGTATAATTAAAAAAATCTTATAGACTTATGGAATACATAGTTGGTTTCTAACATGTGTTAAGCGGGAAAAACTATTAAAAAAACTAAACAAATCTAAATTAAATTTATAAGATTTAATAGCGAAAGATGTCACAGATATTGGATTTTAAACCACTTATTCAGTAAATTAATGACACTTTAATCCCTGGAGTAGCAATAGCTGAATAATTATACTTTGAGGACTTTGATTGTAGAGCTGTTATATTTAAACTGGCGCTTGCTACAGTGTGTCAAAGTTGACTAATATACATTTAACTTTGCATGCTTATTTTAATTAAAGTTTGTCATAATATGTTAAATAATTTATCTTTATGTACATTTTTAAAAACTAGACACAATTTCCTTTCCCTCGATATATAAGACATTTAACTATTGCCTAACTTAAGGCAAATTAATGTAAACAAAGACACAAATTAAAATTGATTTTAAAAATTGTTTGGATACCAATAATCAGAATAATAATTTGGTAAGAAAACTATGTTTCTTTCAATATAAATATAAATTTACTAGCGGGTTTTAGGTAAAAAGAAAAAATTTTAATAGAACAAATGTTTATTTAAAAAAATAGTTTTTTTTTTAACTAAATAAATATAGCTCCATTACTTATACATTGTTTACAAAATTTGTGAAAAATATTTAAAACACAACAAATATTTTGATATTGAAATTTAAGTAAAATGTTACAATCATCTGTCATATTTTCATTAAGGTTTGTCATAACAAGTTAAATAATTTAACTTTATGTATTTTTTTAAAAATTAGACACAATTTCCTTTCCCTTGATATATAAAACATTTAACTATTGCCTAACTTAGGGCAAATTAATTTAAACAAAGCCAGACATCCTAGTAAAGTATGCTGTGAGTAAAATTGTATCCGATGCTTGTAACTTTAACAAATTTAAATCGATTTTAAAGATTTTTGGAATACCAATAATCTGAATAAAGATAAATTATAATGATTTGGCATGAAAACAATGTTCTTTTCTATATAAATATAAATTTACCAGTAGGTTTTAGGTAAAAAGTAAAATTTGTTCTAGAAAAGTTTTTTATTTAAAAAAATTATGTATTAAAAATATGTTTTTAAAATTTGTAAAAAATCTTTTTAATACAACAAATATTTTGTAATTGAAATTTAGGTAAAATGTTAAATTAATTAATTTAGATTTTCTGTAATATTTTCTATAAAGTTTATCATAATATGTTAAATAATTGAACTGTTTGTACATTTTTAAAAATTAGACACAATTTCCTTTCCCTTGATATATAAAACATCTAACTATTGCCTAACTTAGGGCAAATTAATAAATGTAAAGCTAGACACTTCAGTAAACCAATGCAGATTACATATATTTCCTTTTCTAAAACAAATACAATATAAAACCCAAAAAACATATACACATTAAAGTACATGTGTATTTTAAATAAATGAAACTAATATTAAAAACAAAAATGATTTTAATTAAATACAGACAAACATGTTTGCTTACCAAACCTTTAAATGTAAATGAATAACAAATATTTATATTCAATTAAATATGTATTTTGCAATATGGTTTAAATGTTTACAATAAAATATAAATAAATAATAAGAAAACCTTAATAAACTATAAATAAAAAATACATAAATGTCTAAACATAGATCTTACATCTTGCTCTTATTTATTTAAATTGAATTTGTAACAATTCAGCCTAAAACTAGGCTACCATTTTTATATAAACTTTTACATGTTCATGGTGGTGGTGTGTCAAAAAATGTATATAGCCCAATAACCTCAATCTTTTACATTTTTCTGTTACATTATTGTTGTTTCTAAAAACATTTTATTTTTTTTTCTAAACAAACTTTTATATTTATTTGTTTTTGTTGTACGTGAAGATTGTCAAACTGGTACTAAGCTGTTATGGATGGTTGTTATGGCTTAGTTCAACGTTTTATGTTGCCAGGCCTAAAATTTCTCAGTCTGTGTGTTTGTCTGTCTGTGCTGCCACTTGTCTCTGTGTGTGTGTGTCTGCAAATATTAAGTATAAAAAAGGTTCATTGTGCCTAAAGGCAAAAACACACACCGGCATACATATATTCATCTCTTACCAGTTTATTTTGTTGAAATTCAAATGTTAATGTTTTCTGTCAAGGATATTTTCTTAAAAAGTTCATAAACATTTACACACATTTATTCCAAAAAAAAAAATGCGAGACAGACAGTTCAACAGTACATATATCTCTAAATGAAACCATTTGAACAAAATTAGCTTATTTAAGCACAATTTTCTGTAAGAATGATTTAATACATTTAATAATGGTTTTTTGGTATGCCTTAAAGTAGGCAATATAAGTGAGTCAAAGAATTGGAAGCAGCTAGAAATTTAAAGCAATTAAGGAATGATGTTATAATATCAAGTATTTATTCACTCAGCCATGACTTGAACCCTTATATAAAACTTATCTTAATCATTCCAACTCTTAATTAAATGATAATTATGTAATTGTTATTGTAAATTAATATTTATATATTTAATTAACAAACTTAATTAAAAGAACTTTTATTTTCTTTGTTTTAAAAAAATACCACAAAAATCACTTACTGGTTTAATGCTTAACTTTAGTTTAACTTTTATTAAGCCTTAATTAAAATTTTACATAAAGAAAACAACAAAAAAATGCATTAAGCAATAACAAAAAAATAATATTACGAATGACAGTATTTTAAATTAAATACAAAAAAACAAAAACAAGTTATTGAGTCAAAGCTCTAGAAAAGAAAGCCGGCCGACGGACACCAGCCCCCCGATGCCATGGTATTCTGTAAATATTTATAAATTGTTTTAATATGCGGTTTAATCACCCCAAATGACACAAAAAAAGCCGGCTTAATTCTGACACGCAACTGCTTGTAATATTAATGAGTGAATAATCAGTGAGAGAGAGTAACAAAAAGATAATAAATTATTTTGTTTTGAAAACCACAAGTTCATTGTTCTGTTTCGTGAAATCCGGAAGTGAAACAAGTAAATTGGGGACCTTGAGTCATTTTAAATATGTAATAACATCTAAAAACTTTTACTAAATTTTAATATAAGAAGAATGGTATATTTAGAATCCAGAGTTATATGCTTTAAATAAATTAAACTGAGATACTTAAGGAAATTATATGTTTTTTACCGACTTCAAAAGTGCTAAGAAATAGTACTTTTTGTAAAAGGTACTTTTTTTCCAAACAAAATTTAATTTTCCAATAAACGGTACTTTTTGTATAATTTACCCAAAAACTATAACAATTTAAAAATATACAAAAATAGTACTTTTTGTTAGATATGATTTTTATTCCAAACAAAAATGTCTTTCGAATCAAATGGAGATTTTGTTAAATAAGCAATTTTTGCCAAAAAGTTAACATTTCCAATAAACGGAACTATGTGTTTTCAAAATTGGTACTTTTTGCATAATTTGATACTCTTTGTGATACGTTTTTTTATCTAATTTTAAAATGACTCGATTTATTGCAATAAACTTAAACATTGTGGTAATTTTTTTTTTTAAAATTGGTACTTTTGACACTTTTATAAATAAAAATACTCTTCAAAAATGTACTTTTTGAAAAAATAGTACTATTCCAAAAAAAAAGTACTTTTTGTAAGAAATGATTTTCTTTTTCAAACAAAATTGTCTTTCGAATAAAATTGAACTTTTGTCAAAAATGTAATTTTTTTCCAGAAATTTAAATTTTCCAATCAACAGTACTTTTTGTATAATTTGATACTTTATCTAAAAACTATTGCTATTTAAAAAAATACTGTTAAAAACATACTTTTTCCAAAAAATAGTACTTTTTGTTAAAGATGATTTTCTTTTCCAAACTAAAATTTCATTCCCAAGCAAATATGTCTTTCGAATAAAATGGAACTATTGTCAAAAAGATACTATTTAAAAAATAGTACTTTTCCAACAAATTTAAGTACATATTACCAAGATTGGTACTTATTCCAAAAAATAATATAGGAATACTTGTCCAGAAGTTACTTTTTAAAAATGATTTTCTACTTTTTGTAGAAAATATGTATTATTTGAAAGACAAACTTTACCGAACGGAATAGAACTCTAATCATAAAAAGTACCTTTTCCAAAGAATGGTACATTATCAAAAAAGGGTACTATTCCGATAAATGTTATCTTTTGTAAAAGTTGTTAGCTTTTGCATATAAGTACTTCAACAAAACTCATCAGAAAATAATGTAACTTTTGTTATAAAGGTACTTTTCAAACGTACGTTATCAAGAAATTTGACTTTTAAAATACAATGGTACTGTTTTTCAAATTGGTACTTTTCCACAGAAAAGTATTTTCTAAAAGATGAAACTTTTACTTAAAATAGAGTATTTTTTAAACAGAGCTCCGATGAGGAGCCGCAAAATAAAAGGTACTTTTTCGAATTTTTTTACAAATTTATTTTTTGGTATTTCTATAATATTTGGGTTGAAATCTTTAGAAAAATTCAATTTTACAAAATTTTTAAATTTTCCAAAAAATACCTTTTGTTCTGCAGCTCCTCAGATATTAAATATACTTAATACAGTGGTAACAAATGATGAAGTGTATATAAAATTCGTTTTAAACCAATTTTTTTATACGAGCTTTTCAGTAAAGCCTCTTAATAAGTCTGAATATTGTACTTTAACAGATTACACATAAATTCAACAACAAATACATTAAATTGAAAATACCAAACAACAATAACAAAACTAAAGAACCCAGCAGTTTAGCAAGTAGCCATAGACAGTAATTGTCACTAATGTCTGACTCAAATGTATATATTTTCGGCCATTTGACATGTATGTATGTGATCTTTGTAGTGAAAAGAGAACACAATTGTATACTTTATACATCCCATGTAATCTAGAGTGTAGACAATTCTTACTTAAGTGTCTCTAAGTAATCTAGAGAGTAGTCACTTTAAATGTTTATTTTGTACTCCAGTCTCCAAGAACAGCTGGGAATTAAATTTATTTTACTAATACATCATTGAACTCAAACACACACTTTAACAAACTACATACATAAATTCTTTATTATGAAAAAAAGAGGAGTCAACAAAAAAAAAAAACAGGGAATGACCCATATAAATAAATACATGTGAGTTTTGGTCTCGGTGACATTAAGTGTAAATGCTGTTGTACTTTTTGTATAAAAAAGAAATATATTTATTTATTGGACAATGACATGATATGGGAAATGTTTTTGCTTTTGTTGGAGTTCTTTTGTTTTGCTATATTTGATTTTTAGCATTAACTAATCGGCAGCAGTTTTTGGAAATGTTCTTTGTTAACAAGGCACATTGGTTTCGAATGGATAAGACATATACAGAACTTTATATATCATTTTAAAGGAAATTTTGTCTGCTTTTCAAAAATGTAAAAAAAATTAAATTATTTAAAAGTTCATGGAATAGTTTTGTAAAAAACACAAAAAGTGACAAATTATTTTGTTAGATGTACTTTGTGATCATTAGTTTATCAACTAGAATGAATAATTTTAATATATTATACAACACTTGAAAGGTAATCCTGTCTTCTTTTCAAAAATGTATGAAAAGTTTAATTATTTAAAAATTCATAGACAAATTTCGTGAAAAAGCAAATTCATACCTTACTGATTTATTATTTGTTTGGCTAGGGAAAGTTTAAGTTAAAAATATTATAAAAATATTTAAAGAAAATTTTGAGTACTTTTCAAAAATCATACCAATTTTAATTGATCTAAAAAAATCATGAAAGAGTTTTGAAAAAATTTACAGAAAAAGTGAAATTTTATGAGTGAGCTTTACAATTGATTGGTTTAGTTTAACTAAAAGAAAGAATTAATTAAAGACATTATATATCAATATAAAGAAAATTGTATCTGCTTTTTAAAAATGTATAAAAAATTAAATTATTTAAAAGTTCATGGAGCAGTTTTGTAAAAAACACAAGAAAACTGAAATTTGACTAAAGAAAAGAACAAGATAAATTTGATATATCTCAATTGAAAAGCAATTGTGTCAGCTTTTGAAAAATGTATAAAAAATTGAATTATTAAAAATTTCATGGAAGAGGATTGTAAAAAAACACAATTTTTTATGGAGTTGCAACATTTGTGATGGTAGGTTTGAAAAGTGGAAACGGTAAAGTAAAGATATTATATATTAAATTAAAGGAAATTGTATGTTCTTTCCAAAAATGTATAAATTATTAAATTTTTGTAAAATTCAAAAAAGAATTTTATGCCGACATATATTTACATTTTTCAGGGAATTGTTACTTTTGTGATCATTAACTTGACATGGGAAAATAATATGACAAAGATATTCTATATCACTTAAAAGGAAATTATGCGTATTTTTCAAAAATATATAAAAAATTTAATTATTTTAATATTCGTGAAACATTTTTGTAAAAAAAACACAAAAAAGTGTAATTTATGCACGTGTTTTTATATTGCCTTCATTCCAAATGGAATGTTTAATAGAAATTTTTTATACCAATTAAAAGGAAATAGTGTTTTATTTAAAAAAAAAATTATAAATGTATAAAAATTTCAAAATTTTCATATTAAACAGGATAAACTTTGGTTTAGCATAGAGTCCACTATACTTATAATTTAAACCTTTGTAAACATTATTAAGAAAAACTAACTCTAACTTTATTGTTTACCCAAGTTTCATTTAATATTAAAAGGCAAATAATTATTCCATGCTTTTCCAAATTGCATCACTGTGCCATGTAACTCACAGTATCTCTCTTTCTTTATAACTGTCATAATCGTATTGTCGGTTGTCATGTTAATGTAATTAAGTCTCAAACACATACAATTTAATTGATTTATTTTATTATTTTGCAAAATTTTTTTTGGGAAAAATTATATATTTAATGGATTTTGTTTTAATTTATTTGAATTCAAAACATGAGACTGATGGCGCGAGAGCATAAATTATCGTTTTAATAAAATTATTTAACACCAAATTAAATTAGTCACGTTTTATTGTTGTTATTGTTCCTGTTGCTATAAGAGTGTTTTTTCAAAAATTTATTTACAGTTTAAACAAATTTAAAGTTAAATGAACTTATAAATCAAATAAATCTGATTATAAATGATGAAATTATACAATACATGAAATATGAGTAATTTTATAATTTGGTTTAAATTGAGCGTAAAGGTTTATGTTTTTAATATCAATTTATTAATACCTATTAGTTTAAAATAATTATAAATTGTTATATAGAAAATTTATTTGCTTTCAAAATGATGAGTTAATTAGTGATGGATTGATTGCTAATACATTTAAAGGTTAAGTAGAGGGTTTAGGGGGCTATTTAGATATAAATGTCAAGAGGAAATTTTATGGCCTTTGTTGCAAAGACACATGGAAAATATACAGTTTCTAAATAGTAAGCATCTTTATGAGTTTTTAGTAATTAACAAACAATAAACAGGGGACACAAGGGAAATATAAAAATATTATTTTTTTATTAAAAATTTTCAATTTATTCCAGCTTTAAATTATTTTTATATCTTACTTTATAGCAAATCCTTTAAAAAAATTAATTTAACCATAACTCATACCCATTGTCTTCATTATTAGATAAAAGTCCCGAAAAATTAAAAAATAAATTCTAAAAACCCACAAACCCACACACATTTCCCCCCAATACCCATAAAGGAAAGAGAAAAATGGAGAGCCAACAAAAGCCTACAAACTGTAACATTAAAAACCGTTATACTTTTGTATTGTATAATGTTAATGTTAATGTTGTTGCTGTTGTTATTGTTTCTCTTTTACTGCTTATTCTTCTTCTTTAACATTTTAGGTTCTATAACCGTTATACTAAACAACCAGAATAACAACAACAAAAGCAAAGGCAAAAAACATTAAATGACCTTCAATGTCTAGACATATTTGACAATTTTACATAAATAATGTGTTCAAACAAAAGTTTCATTTTTTGGTTCATACATTTCTCTTTGTTTGGGATGGTTGGTGGGATAATGTTTGCCTGGGTTTTGGTTAGGATGTTTGGGTTGCTCTAGCAAGCATTACTTTCCTATACATATTACAATAATAAATGAAGAGTGTAGTTGTTACAGCTTTTGTTAAAAGTTCTGTGTTAGTCTGTCTATTTGCCTTTTAATGTTTTGTATCTAAGTCAGTGTGTATACAGATAGATATTTTACTATATTGCGTGCGCAGGATATTTAACATTTTATGACTGTGTTACACACATACCCAGCACTTGTACAAAAATATTCATACATTTGGGCCATCACCATCCATTCTTACTAAGTATTACTTTCACACGAGGTCCTTTTAAATATTCAGTTTATTCAACTTTAGCCAGTAAGTAGTATTATTTATTTTCTGTATTTTTTTTCTTCGAATTACTTAAGCTGTTTTTGTAGATGCCTGGGGGTTTTGGGCCAGTTTGTTGGGCCATCAACTTTGACTCTTTTGTTGAGTTAAAAGGTTATTAGAAATTCAAGGAATCTATAGGCATTTTATTCTTAAACATTGGTAGGGATTATTTGTATGTATCTTTATGAGTATTTCGTGTTTGGGCTAACAGCTGAATACAAATAATGACTTAATTTGTTTTTAGTTAATTCTTATGTAATATATTTTTAGATAGAAAACATTTCTTTGAAAATTAATAAAACTTTGTATAAACTACAACACAGTACTTAATTGAACTAATAAATGCAAAAGTAAAAAAGAAAAAAATTTAGATTTCTGTAGGTTTTTAACCAAAGACTTCTATGAAATTTTAAATAATTAAATTTGTTTTACATTTTTGAAAAGCTGACATAATGTTCTTTAGATTGATATATACAGCCCAATTATGAATAAAAATTCCGCGTGAGTTTTTTCCCTTTTCTCATTTTTCCTATTCAAATTCAATGGGAAAAAACTCCCGGGGAACAAACTCCCGCGGAAATTTTTATTCATGATTGGGCTGATAATATCATTATTTTACCCTTTTCTGAAGTCAAAGTAATGATCATAAGGAAGCAACCTGCCCAAAAAAATTAACTTTTTTCTTATTTGATCAAGTCTTCTATGAATTTTTGAATATTTTAACTTTTAATATATTTTTGAAAAGTGGACACAATTTACTTTAAATTGATGTATATTAACTTTATTGTAAACCTTCACTTAGTTAAACTAAATAACGCTGAAATAGCGACTCGCTAAAAATGTTACTTTTTAGATTATTTGTACAAAATTATTTTAGAAATTCTTCAATAATAAATTTTTTTATATATTTTTAAAAAGTAGACACAATTTACTTTAAATTGATATATAATTCTTTATTCAAATATTTCCTTTATTTAAACTAAAAATAAAACAAAAAACAAACTTGCTAAAAAAGTTAAATTTTTTTTTTTGAATTTTTATACAAAACTATTCAATGAATTTTTGACTATTTCAATTTGTTATATATTTTTAAAAAGCCAACACAATTTGCTTTCAAATGATATATAACCTATTTATTTAACCATTTGAACTTAACAATCTTATGATTACAAAAGTAGCAACTTGCTAAAAAAAAATTACTTTCCTCTGGCTTTTTTTATATAAATTCTTCTAAGAATTTTTGAAAAATTTAATTTTATTATATATATTTGTAAATTAGACATAATTTCCTTTCAAGTGATATATAATATGTTTATTATGACCTTTTGTTTAAACAAACTAAGGATTACTAAAATAACAGTTGGTTTATCAATTTCACTCCACATATTTGTCTTTAATTACAAAACTTTTCAATGATTTTTTTATTAATTTAACTTTGGAAACCTTTTTTGAAAATAAATCAAGATTGCCTTAAAAATTATGTATAATATCTTAATTAGAATATTGCTTTTACACAAACTAAATTATGGATTATAGAAATCTCACTAACAAATTTAATTTATTTCGGAGTTTTTCATCCAAAAACCTTTATGATGTTTTAAGTTATTCAGTTTGTAAAATATTTTTGAAAAGAGGTCTTAATTTTCTTTAATTTGTTATATAATATCTTTAATGTATCCCTATATTTGCTTAAATTAAAGATCTCAAAAATAGCTACTCTCTAAAAAAATGTTTTCTACTTTTGTCTTATTTTCATAAAACTCTTCAACGAATTTTTAAATACTATAACTTTTTATACATTTTTGAAAAGAAGACGCAATTTCCTTTCAAATGATATATAATATCTTTAACTTTAGCTTTCCACATGCCAAACTATTGATCTCGTAATAAAGAACTAGCTAAAATTTTTTTTCCAAAAATCTTTAATTTAATTTTTTTTTTTACAGTTTTGGAAAACATATGCTAAATTCTTTCAATTGATATATAAAATCAAAAACTTAACCTTTTCGCTTAAAAAAGCTTTGAAATCATTTTAAAACTTTTATAAAATGTAACTTTTTTTTAAATCGAGCTGTCTTCAATTCTTTATATTTGTATTATAAATTTATATATTCAGATCGATTTGCCCCTCAAAATTATACACATTATAGAAAATTATGTTTAAATACTCTCAAGTTTTAGCAAGGCTACTTTTAAAGCTCAAAAAATTTACATTCAAAACATTTTTCAAACCTGAAAAAGTACTTTTGGGTTTCTGACTTATAAGTCTCAAATAGTTTAAAAATAATTTCAATATCTTTCCTAATAAGGAAATAAATGATCGAAAAATAAATTTTTCTTTATTTGTTGATTTTACTAAAAAAACAAAGTAAAATTATTTTTATATTTTTGAAAAGTAGAAAAATTTTTCTTTCCTTTGATATATCAATGTCTGATTATTATAATCCTCACTGATTATCATATAAATAATTTCTTGAGGAGGTTCAATTCAAACTAAAAAATCCAAAAAATTTCAATACTAATGAGAATCAAAGTCTGATTAAGTAGAAAAACCCAGGGACCTGAAATTTCTAGCTAGGAATGTAAATAGGCAAAGAGACGAGATTTTGCATGAATGAGCAAGTGTTTTAGGAAACGAAGGTATATTTCGAAGAGTTCCTCTCTTAGAATTTTGAAGTATTTGAGGAGTATTGGAATGATTTCAAACAAAAACTAGTATTTTTCCAATCATATACTACATAATAAAATTAAGCTTCAACTAGCAATTTTAATAACTCCAAACGAACCAGTGAGTGAGTGCCTAAGTGAATGTACAATAATGTCAATGATTCATTTACTAAACGAAATGATAATTAAATGAAAATTTAACACTGCGCTGTAATAAAATTAAAAAATATATAAAAAAAATAATTATAAACCAGACTGCAATCATACACGACAACGACAAGTGGTTGTTTGGTTTAAAAGGCCAATGACTTCGTTTGTTTTAAATTAAAAAAAAATATAAAACTAAACTGTAATTTATATATATTTTTTATTATTTGTTTTGGTTTAGACTAAATAAATGCAGTTTCTAGCTAGAAAACGAACAATGACACTTTTGCATTTAAAAAAAAAATAAGAAAACCACAAAAACTTGTATTTGAATAGAGCGTTTAAGTCTATAATAAAAAAAAAATAAAAAACTTCTAACCGGCAAAACGACCTTGATGTTAATGACCCCATTTTAAAAATAATTTTAAAGTACTCCTTCCTACCTTCCTTCTCCTCAGTTTTGAATTTAAGTATTGTATGCAGTTTGTTGCTTTTCATGTTTAAAATAAAAAATATTGAAAAAACGAAAACTGATAAGATATGACTGACTGTGTGTGAATTGCTGAATGTGCGAGAGTTTTCGTCATTTGTTGACATTTTTTTTCCGCAAAATTGTTATTGTTGCAGAAATTTTGTTATCGCTTTGCTAATTGTGTTTATTATGGCGGAAATTTATAGGCAATAATTCAAGGTAAATAACACCTATTTAGATAAAAATAACAACTACCGGCAACACAGTCAGCAGCGGCAGTGGTAGTGATAGATACCAGCTTTATTATTGGCGTACTTGTTTTTTTTTTGTTTCAAAATCTCTTACGATTGCATTTTTTAACACCAGAAATCGCTAATAGAAAAATGGGTATTTTCTTATCAATATAAATGGTGTGAAATTTTGCAAATTAAGTTTTCATTATAATTGTTGTCGCAGTTTCAATTGTGTCTTATAAGCTTTTGTGGAAAAAGTTTATTGACTTTTTCGCTAAAGTAAATAATTAAATTTATACTAAAGTTTATATGCCCCATGCTGGAAAAAGGGACCGTACATCAATTTAACAGAATGTGGCAGATAATAGTTCAATTGCATATTTCAATAGCCATCAATTTAGTTTGGAAAATTTATTGCTATTTCTTTGAAAAAATTTGAATATCAATCAAGATTATATAGAAAATTTTTCAAATCAAGTCTCTACAGAAAATGTTTAATAACATTTTATAGAAAATTATCAATAGCAATCAAGTTTTTATAAACTAATTTCAATAGCAATCAAGTTTCATAAGAAAACTTTCAAATGCAATCATGTTTCCAAGGAAAATATTTAATAGCAACCAAGTTTTTATAGAAAATATTCAATAGCAATCGATTTTTATTAAACAAATTTTCAATAGCAATCATATTTTTAAAGATAATATTTAATAGTAAGCAAGTTTTAATGGAAATTTTCATATTGTTAATTTTTTACCTTTTAAAAACGGTGGTTTATTTCCTTTAAATAAATCGGATTCTATTAATTGCAAATAAAAGCGAGAAGTAGTTTAAAAATTGTAACAACTCTTTATTTAATAAAATCTACTCACACTTTTTAAACACACTGGTTACAGTTGATGTTAACTCTAACAGCGGCTGTTCTGCAACTCGACATAGTTCCATATTCTAGTAGTTTCCTGAATTATCTAACGGAAAAAACTAGAATGTTCTATTTCCACCATTATCACCTAGAGTTTTTAGCAGATTTAATGTTAATGTTAGTAACTTTAACAGTTGATGTTGTCATACTTATAAACAATATTAATAACAGAATGTTATCCTTTAAAAGAATATTCAATAACAATCATGTTTTTAAAGACAACTTTAATAGAAACGTTTTTGTAAAAAAATTTAATAGCAATCAAGATCCTACAGAAAATAATCACTAGTAGTCAAGCTTCCATAAAAAAATGTTTAAAAGCTATCAAGCTTCTTTAGAAAATATTCATGTTTTTATAGAAGTAAAGTTTCTGAAGATGATGGGTTAAAAAGTCGTGCCTTTTTTTATTGAAACACAGGTTTTTTTTATTTTATTATTCAACATAGTTTCCTTTGAGCTCTATTCACATTGTCCAATGTTTCTCTAATTTTTTTTATCACTTCCAAAAAATAAGATTTGTCGAGATCATCAAAATAGGTATTTGTTTGTGAGATGATTTCTTAATTGGAGTAAATTCTCTTTCCGATAAGACATTTCATAGTATTTATCAGCTAGTCTGACTGTCAAACACAAACTAAATTACGCCGCTTGTTCAAATTTTGACAGGAGTCAACTGACAGATGCCTGCTGACAGGAGCAGTGTTGCCCCTTCAGTTAAGAGCCGCGGACTTATGTATAATTTGTTTCAAATCTGGAGTTTTCAGCTATATTAAGTATGTAAAATTACACTTATTATTAAAAATATTAACTTTTGCACAAATTTTCCCCAATAAGGCAGACATTTTGCCTTCTTATACATGTTATAATCACAAGTATGTGAGTGTTTAAAACTGAAGGGATTTAATGATATTTTGTCATTAAAATATTTAAAACCATTGTTTGTTATCGTGTCAATATACGTTGTAACAAAACGAAAATGAACCTTTTCATATTTGAAATATGGAAAAATGTTGTGTAATAAAAAACCATTTGACCAGTTTGTAAAGTAGGTTGGTGCTAAAGCTTCACAATTTAATGGTCTTTAAACAAAAAAAGAATATAAATATTAGGATTTTGTTCAGAAAAATAAAACATATAAAAGATATAACAAATGAAATTTTAATATTCCTCATAAATGAGTTATTAAAATTTGTATTAAAAAAAAATTAAAACGTTAAAACAAATTTTAAGAGTTTTAAGTAAAAATTTCATTTAAATTTAAAATATTTTAAAGGATTATTTAAAAAAAACTGCAACATTCTCCCCTAAACTAGTCTATTATATTTATAAATATTTCGCCCCTAAAAATATACTTTAAATTTTCGTTCAAAAGCTGGCAACTGCTGGTATATGCTAAACAAGCAACCAAATAAATTACACATTACAAAAGTCCTACAATAATTTTACTTTGTAATATTAGATTGTTGTTCA
The DNA here is from genome assembly GCF_958450345.1 of Calliphora vicina. NCBI lineage: Eukaryota > Metazoa > Arthropoda > Insecta > Diptera > Calliphoridae > Calliphora > Calliphora vicina. Next base: position 48,731,219 of record NC_088780.1, read on the forward strand.
TACAATAGTTTAGCTGTTGTAACAGATATATTACACATATTTTTGCAACATTTGCTAAACAAACAAAAAAAAAAGAAAATATGTATATAAAGAAAGTAGTAGTGTGTTAGATGTAAAGGGTTAAAAAAATAAATGTATATAAAAGTAGGGTCTAAAAAATATTGTGTTTGAAGTTATCTCATTTCGTTTTCCTATAGGTTATTGACATTTTTATTCCCTGCTTAGTTTTTTTTTGCCAGTAAAACGTACTATATGGTCGTAATATTAGATTCAAGACTTCATAATAATAATACTAACAGCAACGTAAACCCTTTTCATTTACATTATTAAACATACAGATAAGTATGTATATAGAATATAGATTACTAGTAGGAAATTTTGGAGACTCAGCTGGGTTTTGAGAGACCAAATATATACATAAAAAATTAAATGACCTGACAGTAAATAGCAGTAGAAGAAAAACCTTAAAATTTGTCTACTTATGACATTTCAGTGCTATTCACAAGCAAAAGCATTAGTCCTGCTGACATGCTGGAAAAAGACAGTGCATGAATGTCCTTTGGCTTTTATATGAACAAAAAATTAAGTGAAAAATTCTAAAGTAAAGTAATATTTCCTATTAGGTTTGTACTATATTGTTTATTTTATAAAATGTAAACAATATCTAGTACATGTATGAATATTATGCTGTTGCTGTTGTTTTTCTACTATCCTGTATTATTATATTTTTTTTTTCCTTTTTCTACTGCAGCATAAATGAATACTGAATGAAGGAACCCCATATACAGATATTAGTATAATAGAAAAAAACCAAACAGAAACTGAAATGTTAAACCAAATATTTTATGCATAATTTGTGCAAAAAAGGAAACAAATCATCATCAGATCTGTGACTCTAGCTTAGAAGATCATACAATCTATTGAAATATAAATTTTACATAAATTTATTTTATGACTTATTGTTGAGTGTACAATATGAATGGAATAAATTAAATGGACAATTTTTTTTAACACAATCAACTAGCATATGTTTTTGATATTCATCAAAATTTGCTACAGCAATAAAATTTTCAATAGCAAACAAGTTTCCATGAAATCTGTTCGATAGCAGTCCAGCTTATAAAGAAAATGTTCGATGGTAATAGCGTTTCTATAGAAAATTGTCAATAGCAATCAAGTTTTCACATCGAAGTTTGTTTGTAATCAAGTGACTTTAGAAAATATTCTATAGCAAACAAGTTTCCTTAAAATCTGTTCGATAGCAGACAAGTTTATAAAGAAAATTTTCAATGGTAATAAGGTTTCTATAGAAAATTGTCAATAGCAATAAAGTTGGTAAAGAAAATTGTCAATAGCAGTCAAATAGCAGTCAAATTTTCATATCCAATCGAAGTTTATTTGTAATCAAGTGACTTTAGACATTTTCAATAGCAAACAAGTTTCTATAAAATCTGTTCCATAGCAGTCCTGCTTACAAAGAAAATGTTCGATGGTAATAAGGTTTCTATAGAAAAAGTTGAATAACAATAAAGATTCTATAAAAAATGTTCAATAGCAATTAAGAAAATTGTTAATAGTAGTCAATAGTAATAAAATTGCAATCAAGCTTTCATTTCAAATCAAAGTTTGGACTTATTTTCAATAGCAAACATGTTTCCATAGAAGCTGTTCGATAGCAGTCAAGTTTATAAAGGAAATTTTCGACGGTAATAAGGTTTCTATAGAAAACTTTCAATAACAATAAAGTTTGTACTGAAAATTGTCAATAGCAATCAAGTTTGTTAAGAATATTATCAATAGCAGTCAAATAGCAATCAAGTTTTCATTTCTAATCAAGCTTATAAAGAAAATGTTCGATGGTAATAAGGTTTCTATAGAAAACGTTCAATAACAATAAAGTTTCTATAGCAAATTGTCTATAGCAATAAAGTTTCTATAGCAAATTGTCAATAGCAGTCAAATAGCTATAAAATAGCAATTAAGATTTCATATCGAATCGAAGTTAGTTTATAATGAAGTGCCTTTATACAATTTTTAATAGCAATAAAGTTTATAGAGAAAATTGTCAATACCTATTAAGTTTTATAAACAATTTTTGATAGAAATTAAGTTTTTAATGAAAATATTCAATAGCAGTCATGTTTATATAAAATAGCAATAAAGTTTTCATACAGAATCGAACTTCTATCAAACAATTCGAATAACAATCAAGATTTCATATACAATTTTTGCTATTGAAAAGTTTATTCAGAAAATGTTCAATAGCAATCAAGATTTTATAGAATTAGTTCAATAGCAATCAAGATCTTATAGACAAATTTAAAAAGCAATCAAGTTCTTATAGAAAAATGAAAATGTTTAATAGTAATCACAGTATTTTAGAAAATTGTCTATGGAAAACAATAGCAATAAAGCAATAAAGTTTTTATAGACAATTTTCAGTAGAAATCAAGTTTCATCAGACAAATTTCAATAACCATCAAGTTTTAATGCAAAATGTTTAATAGCAGTCAAGGTTTAATGCATAATTTTCAATAGCATTCACCTTTATTTGGAGAAATTCGAATAGCAATCCAGTTTTTACTATTTAATAGCAATCAAAATTTTATTGATAAGTTTCTTCAGAAAATGTTCAATAGCAATCCAGCTTTTATAGACAAATTTCCATAGCAATCAAGTTTTTATATAAAAATATTGAAGAGTAAAGATATTTTTAATAGTAATCACGGTCTTTTAAAAAATTTTTTATACCACAACTGTCCTATGGAAAATACTTAATAGCAATCAAGTTTTTATAGACACTTTTCAATAGAAATCAAGTTTCTTTAGAAAAATTTCAATAACCATCAAGTTTTAATGCAAATTGTTTAATAGCAATCAAGGTTTAATGCAAAATTTTCAATAGCATTCACCTTTCTTTGGAGAAATTCGAATAGCAATCAAGTTTCTATATAAAATATTTAATAGCAATCAAGATTTTATTGCAAATTTTCAAATTTCTATCGAAAATTTTGTATGGCAACTTGATTGCTATCAAATATTTTCTATAGAAAATTAATTTTCGGAAAATAATTGACCTCAAATAGTCAGTTAAGAAAAACCTTTCATAGACAGTCCAATAACCGATTGCTTGTAAACAAACCTTCCTCCGACAACTCCCCAATAGATTACTTCTAGTGGGTAAAATAACTGCTTATTAAAGTTTAAAGTGACTACTCTTTAGATTACTTAGAGACATTAAAGTGAGAATTGACTTCAGGCTAGATTACCTGGGATGTATAAAGTAACCAATTGACTTCTCCCTGCAAATGACCCAAAATATATCTATTGGCGTTAGCCAAGTGATTAGGCATTAGTGACAATTATTCTCTATAAGGGATACATTGACTATTTGCTTAACTTCTGGATTATTATTAAAAAGTACATATCGTTACTTTAATATAAAAAAGCCCTAACTCGTGTTTTTTTAAGTTGCGATTTTTTGGCTTAATATTATATATGAGCGGACCATTTATCGAAAAAACGTAAATCTGGGCTTACAAAAAAAACACGAGTTAGGGCTTATCTATATTAAGCTAACAATATGTATATGTAATGTATGTAAGTCCTAGTAAATTGACTTTAAAGTAGATTTTGCTTTTAGTTTATACCCCTATGATTGCATTTCATATTAAGACATATAACTACAACAAAACTGCTATAGTTTATTTTCAGCCGGCTTTTTTTCTGCTGCTATTTTCCTCTTTTTTCCTTTTCCCAATAAAAGCCACCAAAAACATAAACAACTTTTTGTTGCTTTTAGTAAAATTTGCTGCAATGTTTGTTTACATTTGATGGATATTTTGGTATATGAAATTGGCAAAACAAAAAAAAAAAAATAAAAAATCTGCGACGTCCTGTATTTTATATAGAAAAATTGTTTTTACCTCAATATGTAAGTAAGTGCACCATAATACTTAGTAGCAGCATGTGGAGCAACAGAAACCGAACAACAACTGAACAAAAAAAGGGGGCAAAGCACTTAAAGCTAAACAAAACAAACCATGTTTTACTACATGATCTCTTTCTACCAACTACACTTACTTGCTCTCCAATGTACTCGAAACAGAATAAAATTCTGGATGTATTTTGAGGAGATTTAAAGGAATTACTTATTGAATTTTAGCTATAATATTCGATAGCAATTAAATTTTTAAAGAAAATGTTATAGAAAATGTTTAATAGTACTAAAAATTCTATTAAAATGGGAATAGCAAAAAAGTTTTCATATAAAATATTCCAGTTTGTATAGAAAATATTCAAAAGCACTCAAGATATTGTTACGAAATTGTATTTGAATTCAAATACAATTTAAAGTTACATCGTGTTTCTCAACTTTTCTATTTCTGGAGACATCTAACTGTGGACAATGTTGTTTATCGGCCGATTAACAGCAGTTAACATAACTGTGGACATTATTAACGTAGCTGTAAAACATACAACATTGAATAAAAGCTTTGAGTTGATCATTGTTTGTAAGTATGATAACACAAAATGTTTAAGCTGCTAAATTAACATTGAAGGTGTCCGCTAAGATCATTGTAAAAGCTACTTGAAGGAAGAGAGCGCTGTGTATAAATATTGGTAGTTTATCATAGGCGCTGATAGAATTAACAATGTCTTGTACATTATAAAGTGTAATTGAAGTGTGTGTTTTAAAACACATTGACTATTTCAACTGTTGTTGTGTAAATTTGAATAAATAAAGAGTTGTTATAAATTTAAAATTACTAAACTGCTTTTATTTGCAATTAAAAGTATCCGGTTTATTTAAAGGAAATAAACCACCATTTTTAAAAGGTGAAAACGTAACAATATTATACAAAATTTTCAATAGGAATTAAGTTTATTTAGAAAATGTTCAATAGTAATGAAAATTTCAATAACAATATCAATGTTTGTAAAGAAAATATTCAATAGCACTCCCTATTCTATAAAAAATGTTCCATAGCAATCATGTTTCTACAAAAATACGCAATAGCAAACTTAATTCTATAGAAAATGTTCAATGGCAATCCAGTTTCTATATAAAGTGTTTAATAGCAATCAAGTTTTTACATGAAATATTTAAGTTTCTTTACAAAATATTAAATAGAAATCAAGTTTCTACACAAAAAATTCAATAGCAATCAAGTTTCTATAGAAAATATTTAAGTTTCTATAGGAAATGTTCGGTAGCAATCAAGTTTCTATAGAAAATTTTCAATAGCAATCAAAATCCAATAGAAATTACATATTCAAATCTAGTTTCTATATAAAATATTCAAGTTTCTGTTTAAAATATTCTATATCAATCAAATTTCTATAGAAAATATTTAAAATAAATCAACTTTTGTTTAGCAAATGTTCTATAGTAATCAAGTTTTCATATAAAATATTCAAGTTTCTATAAAAAATATTCAATAGCAATAAAGTTTCTAATGAAAATATCTAAAAACAATCAAGTTTCTATAGAGAATATTCAATAACAATCAAGTTTCCATAGAAAATACTCAATAGCAAGCAATCATATTTCAATGCAAACTTTATCTCTCACCCATTTTCTTAGAGAATTCATTATAAATTAATTCATAGGCTTAATTCCTTTGTATTTCAGTAGTATTGAACTCATTCTTTTGAGAATTTCTTTCTATATTGAATTAATTCCTTATTGAATTATTGAAATTTTCTAGAATTCAAATCCACTACAAACTACTTTTAAAACTGTATTGAATTATTAAATTTTTCTTCAATTCCAATCTATTATAAAAAGCTTAAGTTGATTTTTGTTCAATTCATTTTGTAAATTAAATCAAAACGAAAACTGAATGAAAAACAAATATTTTAATTCAATTTGTATTACATGAATTAACAAACATTTAATCAATCAAAGGTTCAATGAATTCTGTATTTAATAATTAACTCCATTATGAATTAATTCTATTTAAATAAAAATCTTTGAATGAGTCTAAAGAATTAGATGTTGGGAATGAATAAATGGAATGAATGCTTTATATTTTTCAATTCCATATTACGATTTTAATGAATTAAGCTCAAATTTTAAAAATTTAAATAGCAAACACGTTTTAAAACAAAAATTCCCGCCAGAAATAATTTTTCTATACAATCAATTTTTATGAAGTTCCTATAGAATTTTTCCAATAGCAGTCACGAAAATGTTCGTGAGCAATTTTTAAAGTAAACATTTGAGGCAACCTAATAATCACCAAAGCCCCAAAAATTCAAGCACTTGAACATTTTGTTGGAATTTGACTTGAATGCAAATGTTTAAATGTTTTAAACATGAAAAATTAAATATTTTTCAAACAAAAAATATATTTTATATGGCTGGAATTTATTTTTCCTTTTTACTAGAGAATGCTATAGAAATAAATAAAGTGTAATACAACTGTTATTCAATTGGTTGACTATAATTCAAGGCTTGAATTACACTTGCTTTCAACTTGAATTCCAGTAAAAATGCTTATTGGAAATATATTTCGAATGTTTTTCTACATTTGAGGAGCAGCGGAACAAAAGGTACTTTTTCGATTTTTTTTTAAAATTGATTTTTTGATATTTTTATAATATTTGGGTTGAAATCTGCTAGAAAAAATCAATTTCCCAAAATTTTTAAATTTTCAAAAAAGTACCTTTTGTTCTGCGGCTCCTAATTTAATCATTCTGGTTCTTAAAACTGAAATGTATTTGGGAAGAAAATATAGTCGGAACATTATTGAATCATAATTCATACAAAGGCAAACATTTTGAATCGTTTGACACCTCAGTTATAACTTCAATCCTTTCAACCTCTGCTATCCAATCTATGAATATGTTTTGCACTTTATTTTTGCGATTTTTGTACTTGAATTTTCGTTCATATAAGTTCTTTTTGTTGTTTTTTGGCTTCATTTTCATTTTTGAAATTTGCTGGCACAACCAGCATTTATCCATTTAACAGGCAACTACACAACACAAGCCCCCCCGCCCCCCTCTACCATAGGAATTACACTTGTAGAACATACAAGTACTTGGGGTTCTTTACAAAATAGTTGACTTTACTCTGCAACTAGTTTTTAGTTGTAATCCATCCGAATAATGCCTGCCGATGGATGCACCTTGTTATGAGTTTCGCTTTTATTACCATTACTCGCTTAACTTTTGTTTAATCTTTTTATGGGGTTTTATATATATATTTTGGAACGCTTTTTATTTTGTGCTCTTCTTTATATTATTTATATCTGTATTTGGGATTTTGTTTTCATGAAAATAAGTTGTTGTTGTGAAGTATGTACAAACAGCATTCATACGTTTTACATAATTTCATTAATGAATTCTTGAATACATTTTCATTATTCTGATGCTGAGTTTTGAGAACACAGAAAAAAATTGATACATTTTGTTATTTTTTATTGTATAGTGGCTTAGACCGAATTTTTATTGCTACAATTAAAAAATTTATTTAACGAGATTATTAATTAACTCAGTTGTTACAACTAATCATGATACTGATGGAGAGGCAGTGAAAAGTAAGTGAAACCAACTTTAAAATTAATTGATTTTTTTTCGAAATTTTAAGCCTGCCTGTTTGGTTGTGACAACCGAATACCTTGCTAATGATTTTGATTAAAATAAATAAACTTTTGTAGGATCAAGCGGCTGCTGATTTCAGTCAAAAGCAAATGAAATCTTATTTTTCAATCTAATTATGTTTCCGCTCGTATGTTTTCACATATTTAGCCTACTGAATAGTTGTGACAACGGATTTTTACTTATGAAATGGTTTGCTTTCGATAAATGAGTTTATATGGTTGTAGCAACAAAATAAGTCCAATTATGATAAAAATAAACCAACTAAATTTTGTTGCATCAAGAAAACTTTATAGAGAATTCCAAAATTTTTCCCAGTGCATTTAAATTATTTTTTTTTTGGAAAATCTTTTTATTTTATTTATTTTGCATTTGAGTGCTTAAAATTTATACAGGCGAGTTGTAGAAGGCTGATAAATATGAAAGTTTGAAGATTTTTTTTTCCCTTTTTTTATAGAATAAATATAATTGTGGGTTTATTTTTAATGAGCAGTGGTTTTTTGTTGCACTTCTTTAGTAAGTTACTGGAAATTTTATGTAGCATACTTTTAGTCTGCAGTTACAAAGCAAATTTATTATATATTTTGGAGAGCTTTAAGTGTTTTTTAGGTGCAAAGAGAATTTGGGTAAAATATAAATTAATTAATTAGGAATTTTTAAAGAATACAATGAACAATATATTAAGGGAATTTAATATAAACTGTTTACCACTCTAATATTTTTATAGACGTTTTTTATTTTTTATAGAATATTTGCTGAAATGTCAAAAAAAAAATTAAAACGTGTTATTGAGCTCCAATTAGTGATTTAGTAATTAGGACTGCTTTAATCTTTTTAGCCTCTTAATAGGGTTTAAGTTTACATTTCTGTGTGCCTAGCAATGTCTGACTTTCGTATTAATCATAAATATCATGCATAAAGTATTTTAAATGTTGCACAAAATAATAAAATGCTGACGCATAACTTAAATACTTTTATGAAATCATTATAGCACAACAAAAAATACAACACAAATATTCGTATCAAGATAGAAGAAGGAACAAACAAATAAGTGAGCTCACATCATAATAATGCTTAAGGCAAAAAAACGAAGGTCCAAATTTAAGCCAAAAGGGGGGCCTAAAGCTACTTTACACAAGATTAACTCCTAACCCCTAAGAACCAGTCAAATAACTAGTCCTCCTAGGTTTTGTTTATTAGCTGTTTTGTACACTGAAGAAGAACTTAAATGATGATCAGTTTAAAGAGTTTTTAACATCTTAAATAGAAATTTCAGGTTCATTAAATTCTCAAACTTTTCATAAATGTCTGCAGGTCCCAATACAACAGGCCAAATAGAACTGAAAATTTTAATAAAATTAATTTTAATTACATCTCAATGTATCCTAAAGCTTTGAGAACCAACCTCAAGCTCGCGACACAAACATTAATCAATTTTTTTAGTGGCAGCTTAAAACTTCTATTTAAGTTTACAGCTGCTTTAAAATTCTAGCTGACATTGCACCCTCTGTGTGCTTTTGGTTGGAGCCCCTTGATCTTTAGGGAATCTTCACTGATGATACATAAATGCTGTAATTAAATTTTTTTTATTCAGTTTGTTGTCTTTTAAAACAAGTTTTTAACTAGGTGTAATACAACACATTTCGCCTCTATTTCTTAAACGTTTTTTTTTTGTTTTTAACTCAAAATCTTTTAAAATATTAAATGAATGAGTCGATGGCAGCGGCATGAAAAATATATCAACAAAATAAAGAATTTATTCTTTATAAAATAAAGAAAGAAGTGTTATTAAAAGTTATAATGCAAACATTCTTAAATAATTACAAAAATGGGTTAGTAAACTGAAAGTGTAATACTGCTCCTGTTAACTGGTATCTGTCAAATGAAAACTGTCAAAATATGTTTGTGTTTGACAGCCATTGATAGCAGACATTTGCAGAAAAAAATCATCTCTCAAATAAAGCAAACAATTGATAAAATTGCGGTGCTGGCCGATCGGAGATTGAAAGTGCGAGAGATCACATATGGCCAAGTGGTTTCAATTTTGAATGATCACTTGGGTATGAGAAAGCTTTCCGCAAGATGGCTGCCGCGAGAGAAATTATATTTTAACTAATTATTTTAAAACGGCTATGTATCCGAACAAAATGTAACTCAAAAAAGTAATTTCATTGATATCATTAAAAAACAAATAGCACATTGATTATAAGGAATTAGTAGTAACAAAGTCGAGAGAGCGAATTTACGATTTGCTCTTTACAAAGTGCAGTCGACAGCATAGTCGATTTTTTAGTTCGTGTTCGTACGTCAAGCTAATAAAAAATCGATTAGGCCGTCGACTGCACTTTGTAAAAAGAGAATCGTAAACTCACTTCCTCGACTTTCTGTTCATTTATCAAACCATTAATAAAGTGTAAAATATTTTTAAATAAATAAGAATAATATTAATACTTTGTTTTGGCATTCAACAGCAATTCAGTTATATGAGTTTAGCATAGAACAAACTCAGGCAAATGAATAGAAATTATAAGCCCAACATTACTAAACTGCTTCTCCGTAATGCATATAATAAGTTGTAGTCATTACAAAGAACAATAATCAATTAAATGAGGCCATTAATAAGTTTTATTTTAGCATTTAAAAGCTATTTACTAATGTGAGTTTTGAATTGAATATATTAAGGCAAAAGTGTAACAAATAACATTACTAAACTACTTCCTAGTAATGCAAAAGGTATGTAATAGTTATACTAAAGAACAATAATCATTTAAAACAGACCATTAATATATTTTGATTTTAAAATCATACAATTTTCTTTAGAATTTATTTTTTGAAAAGACAAAAGTTATGACTCAGTTTTTGCCACTTCCCTTTTAAAAAAAAATAAGTAAAAAATGCCAACTCTAAACAAGCGGCTTTTTTATCACTGCCTTCGTCATCATCATCATCAACAACCTCTTCAACACAATAAGCTTTGGTCGATTTCAGTTGATGGACTTAAAGTTTCATCAGAATTGATTTGAGGAAAGTGTGCAGCAGCACACACTCTGCAGCAAGCCTCAAATTTACACATACACTATACTACACTAAAAATAAATAAGCGTAGCCAAAGCCATTGTACTTTTGGCGTCACCATTTACACACGGCCAGTGGTTTCCAGAAGAAGTATGTAGAAATGTTTGAAGAAGATGCTCTCGTATGTGGCTCTGTATCTTTGAGGGTCTCTGCCTGTGCAACAAAAAGAAAAAAAAAATATCTCTGTTTTGTTATGAATTTTGCTTTTTTTTCCCTATTAACAGGCTTTGCCTCAAAATTTACTTTTACTCGCACTACAACTGACAGGGAATTCTTTGCAAAAAATAATAAATTTATATAAAAACTCAAACACATTTAGTTCATTTCATTGTGCTTCTCTTTGTTTTGTTTTGTTTTATTTCATTTTTTATTTTTTTATTCAAAAGTTCATTTTGGAATTTATGCCAAACTGACCTCCTCAATATTTTTGTGTGTTTCTGCATGAAAATCATGCTGAAAGTTTTGCATGCTTTTTTTTAACATAAATTGATGATTAAGACCTTAATTCTCTGGAAATCAACACAGGAAATACAAATGTGTATGAAATTTTGATAGAAAAATCTTTATATAATATAGAATTTTTATAATTTCAATTTAAGATATAAAAAGATGCTCTCTGTCTGATTTGATTTATCAAAAAAGTTCGCTTGATTTTCTATGTGAAACTAGATTAAACGTTGAGCTTTTTTTTAAAAGAAAATTATAGAGAAACATTAAAACCATATAGAAAACATAATGACAATTTTAGACTATCTGATCCTTTGATAGGTATTTATTATTCAAACTATTAGTCCTATTAAAATACTTTGTTGAACATAATTATAGAGCAGGCTTTCAGAAAGTTAAACTTGCAACTAAACTGTTATTATACTAGCTGAGCTACAGAACATTGATGTTTAGTTGGTATAAAAAAGCTTTTAAGCTTGTTATTTCTACAAATTGTAATAATGATGTATATTGCAATATATTGAACCAATGGAAAACATAGTGAATTAAAAATATAGTGAAGAACTCAAGCTTTCTAAAACCTTATTTATTATTTAGCTGATTTCAATACAAGCAGAGCTACAGAGCCTCAAAATTGAGCCTATGTAGTGTGAAAAAATTTGTAGAGCTTTTAACCTCTTAGATTATATTTTTTAATCTAATGATCTGAATTAAAAAGTATATTCATACAAATTATAGTAAAGAACTCAAGCTTTCAAAAACTTTATTTTGTATTTACCTGGTTTCAATTCAAGCAGAACTACAGATCGTCAAAGTTGAACATCTCTAGTGCTATAAAAATTTTAGAGCTTTTAACTTTTTACAAAATATTTTTTAATATAATGATCTGATTTAAAAAGTATGTTCATAAGAGTATTATTAAAGAACTAAAAGCTTTTTGAAAATTAGCCTTTTATTTACATGGTTTCTATACAAACAGAACTACAAAGCCTCAAAGTTGTGCACTTCTTATGTGAACAAAGTTGTTGAGCTTTTAACTTTTTTGATTATATTTTTTAATCAAATAATCTGATTTCAAACGATTGTTAATACAAATTATAGTGTAGAACTCTAGCTTTCTAAAAATGTGTTTCTTATTTACCTGGTTTCTATTCAAGCAAAGCTACACAGATTTAAAGTTAAGCTCCTAAAGTGTGAAAATAGTTGTAGAGCTTTAGACTTCATACAATGATAATATTGCTATATTTTCTAAATTATTACTCAAATTGAAAACTGTTGTTCACAAACATGGTAGAGAAGGACTTAAGCTTTTAAAAAATAAATCTTGGCATCATCTTGCCTTTACACCAAATGATCTATAGAGGCACAAAGTTGATAAACTCTTAAAAAAAAACTTTTAGTTTCTAACATTTATAAATGGTATGAATGTGTTTTCTAAAGCCGAATTTTATTTTTAGATCAATAAATAAGACAAACATTCCTGTTTCCCTTAGTGTCATCTCCCAACTGATTAAGAAATATCTTAATTTTTGTCATGAATTCCCCATTATGTACAAAAAAAAATGCAGAATTTTAAAACCCCCCCAAATTAATTAATACATTTTTCATGTTTCTTTTTGTTCTGTTTAATAACTTCAAAATATGCTCGATCATACTCTACATGCCCCAACAGTTGGCAAGTAGAAGGCAGGTTTGAGAATTAAATCTACAAAAATAAAACCCCAGCCAACAATTTATTGTTATTGATGGTAATGACTGTTGTTAAAATAACTAAAAGAAATTAATGCTGTTTTGTAGTTTGCTACTGTTTAAGTTTAAGTTAATCTTTTGAAATGACTCTTATGGTTGCACGTCTGTCTGTCTGTCTGCTATATGATAATGATGTTCGTGCCCCTTTTTTTTCCATATTCATGCCATACTTCATAGGGAGTCCATATCATATATCATCATATTGTGTGTTGCTATTACAGCCCCGGGTAACAATACTACATACAACAAAAAGCACAACTATAAATGAAGGAGTGGTCATGGTTTTTATTTTAATTTTCCACCAATTTACTGAAAGGAAAGAAAGAAGTTGTTCGTGATTTTGCGTAATTATTTCGTCTGTATAAAATAATGATGTTGAGCTTTCTGTAATGGCTAATTGATTTTTCACCAATGATTGATGTTTATGGTTTTGGGTGCCTCATATTTTTTTTTTGTTTTTTGGGAGGGGGAAACATAATTTATATTTATATTTGTGTTTACGTTTTATATTTTATGTGTGTTTGGGAATTTTGTTTCATACAATTATAGTAAGTAGTTACCAGTAATAAGGTGTTAAAATAATTATTATGGCTCAAGGTGCTTTTAGTTCACTGAAGACAGGTTCAAGAAGATATTTCAATTGAGGTGTTTAACAGGAAGTTACTTACCTAAAAAGAGAAAGAAAAAAAATAATTATTAAAATGAATTAAATGAGGGCAATTGTTTTGTACTCCATTAATGCTAAATATTTAACTTATAGACAAAATATTTTCCATAATTTTAATACAAGTTTAATTGTTTAATACTTAATTAATACTAAGTATTTCATTTCTGCAACCATTTGAAAAATATTCTTCGTTTACAAAGAGAAATTTAAATTTTACATAATTTTGTTCAAATTTGAATTGGCTTTTACTCTTTAAATGATAAATAATTAATTTCTATTAAATTTTAAAAAATTTCCCTTGTTTACAAAAATTTCCCTTTAAGGGAAATTTTTATTTTGGATAGTTTTAATAAAATGTTAATTGATTTATACTCTATTAATGATAATATTTCATGCCTAAAAATTTCCCTGGTTTAAAAAAATGTCCCTTCAAAGGAAGTTTTTATTTTGCAGAATTTTATTCTTTAAATGCCTTTAAATTTCCCTTGTTTACAAAAATTTCCCTTTAGGAATTTTTATTTAGCAGTTTTAATATAATATTAATTGTTTAATATTGTATTTATGATAAGTATTTCAATTTCTAAAAATTTTGAAAATTTCCCTTGTTAAAAAAATTTCCCTTCAAAGGAAATTTTTATTTTGCATAATTTTAATACAATTTTAATTGGCTTTTACTCTTTTAATGCTGAATAATTAATTTCTTTTAAATTTTAAAAAATATCCCCTGTTTACAAAAATTTCCCTTCAAAGGAAATTTTCATTTTGCATAGTTTTAATAAAATTTTAATTGTTTTATGCTTTATTAATGATAAGTATTTCATTTCAAAAAATTTCCCTGGTTTAAAAAAATTTCCCTTCAAACGACATTTCTTATTTTGCATAATTTTATTACAATTTTAATTGGCTTTTACACTTTTAATGCTAAATAATTAATTTCTATTAAAATTTAAAAAATTTCCTTTGTTTACAAAAATTTCCCTTGAAAAGAAATTTTTATTTTTCATAATTTTAATACAATTTTAATTGGCTTTTACTCTTTTAATGCTCAATAATTAATTTCTATTAAATGAAAAATAATTTCCCTTGTTTACAAAAATTTTAATACAATTTTAATTGGCTTTTACTCTTTTAATGCTCAATAATTAATTTCTATTAAATGAAAAATAATTTCCCTTGTTTACAAAAATTTCCCTTCAAAGGAAATTTTTAATTTGCATAGTCTTAATAAAATTAGAATTGTTTTATACTCTATTAATGCTAAGTATTTCATTTCTAAAAATTAAAAAAAATTTCCTGGTTTAAAATAATTTCCCTTGAAAGGAAATTTTTATTTTGCATAATGTTAATACAAATTTAATGGTGTTTTACTTTATTTATGCTAAATATTTCATATCAAAAAGATTTTAAAAAATGTCTTTTCTTTTAAAAATGTCCCGCCAAGCGAAATATTTATTTAGTATAATTTTAATACAATATTAATTGTTCTTTACTCTATTAATGCTAAATATTTCATTTTAATTTTTTTTTTTAAATTTCCTTTGTTAAAAGATTTCCCTGCAGGCTATATTTTTATTTTGTACATGACTAATGCTAAATATTTAATTTCTGAATGATTTTGAAAAGTGTCTCCAAACAAGGTTCCCTTCAGAAAATGACTTGAACATTCATAATTGTCTTATAATAATTAATATCGTGATGAAAGTGGATATAAACATGTTTTATATGAACCTAAATCTGTTTACCAGCTTTTGTGAGGATCGGCCCATAATTGACCATATTGATGGTGGGTAGGTACCTATAACGATCAGGATCGAAACACAGAAGTCTATCAGAAGATTCCTTTATTTCTGGCCATTAGGCTTTACAAACTGGATCTAAAACGTCCAGAAACACGAACTAATGAACCAAAATATTCTCTTTATTAATACATGCTTACAATTAATTAACAAAATCCTTTTAATTAATACAATGCAACCCAGAAAAAAAGTTTATATTAAACACTATATGTACAATTAAGAGCAAAACAACAGCAATAATAACACTATATACAATCAAAACAACAACCACTGAACTCTCATAAACAACATGGTGATGTGTGTTTGTGTTTGATAAAAAGAGCAGAAAAAAACCGAAAACAATAACAACACACATTTACATGGACAATAACAAAAAAGTATCAACAGCAATAACAACAACAAGAATAACAATAATAATAAAGGCAACGAACGACATCACTAAAGTGAATGCCCTGCATTAGTGACGTCACATAAAAACAACACCATACAAAACAAGACAAACACAGGCATGCATGATGCATGCAGGCAGTCAGGCAGGCATAGAATGATGATACCACATCAACAAACAATAATAACAACAAGTGAGTAGAACAGCAACAATAACAACAGCACATACATATGTACACGTACTCGTACATACAGACAGGATGATTGAAACTAAAACTGCTAAAGAAGCCTCCTCATACATATAAACATACATACATATGTATGAGCACTCATGTTACATGGAGTTGCATGACCGGCACACACTGGTTACTTGGTTTGCTTTTAGTCGTGCACTAGTTACAGTATTCTGCCATAAACGTGAATAAAATATATAGGCAACAGATGAGTAACAGCAACAACAGCAACAACGACAATACAAACAATAATAAAATTTATGCATGTGAGAGAGTAGGCAAGAGTACAGCAAATGCTGCATTCATGCATCATGACAAACAAAAACTAAAAACAAAACGCAGCACACACATCGCATACATTTTAAACAGCAAAAATCCAAACCGGCTAAAAACACTACAACATTGCAAACAACAATAACAATAACAACTTGGCAATTGCTTTTTGTACTCTTCTTTGCACCGCCACATGAAGTTCCCTTTTCCATTTGTGTGGTTTGTTTTGATATATATTTTGTTGTGTTTGAGTGTGTGTGTACCACATTAGCGGTAGAATATGAAGAGCAAAATAAAAAAATCCTGAAGAAATATTAAAAGCAAAACAAAAATTGCAAATAAGAAATTGTAAACAACAGCAAATAAGGAAGACAGAGAAAAAAACACAACATAAAGAAAATATAAACAAGATGAACGTACATTGATCTGCAAAATAAACAACAAAAAAAAATTATAGAACCATAACAAAGTTTGAAAGCAAGGATCGGTAGTGAACGATCTTCACAATACCCTAGATTTTAAAAAACTGTAGTTGCCACACCAAACTACAACATGTCGCCGGGATTTAGAAAATAATGTTCTTAATGAAATCCAAGCAATATCTAAACTTATATAAAAGTACATTAACACAGCCTTTTCTCTAATCGTTTAGCTTAGATCAGCAACTATTTAAACCTGTATTTTTTTTTTTTTTGTAAAAAAAACTGTTGTTTTAAATTTTGTTAAAATAAGTTAAGTTTCTTTACAACTTTAAAGAAATTTTAATATGTTTAAACTTTAATATTTAAAACCACTCATTGAGAACACTTTGTACAGTTCACTTCTCGTATGTAGGGCACTGTGAGTGGAACGAACTTTAGTAAACTGCAATTGCAACAGCACACAAACAGCAGAAGCAGATGAGCAAGAGGAAGAACAAAACAAAAAACATCAAAACAATTTAAAGACAGGGCAAAAGTAAAGCAACGACAAAACGTAAACAACCATGATGTGTTTGTTGCACGTACGACGTAGTAAAAAATAATAAAAACAAAAACATATTAGAACTGGTATGAGTAACATGTGAGCACAGTGTTACAAATGCTTGAAACACCTTCACATTTGGTACATGAACTAATTATGCGATATAGCCAAGAGAAACTTAGCCAGACTTTTGAGAGTTGTGTTGTGTTATGTTCAAGTTCTAGTTCTGTTCTAGTTCTGTTCTAGTTCTGTTCTAGTTCTGTTCTAGTTCTGTTCTAGTTCTGTTCTAGTTCTGTTCTAGTTCTGTTCTAGTTCTGTTCTAGTTCTGTCCTAGTTCTGTTCTAGTTCTGTTCTAGTTCTGTTCTAGTTCTGTTCTAGTTCTGTTCTAGTTCTGTTCTAGTTCTGTTCTAGTTCTGTTCTAGTTCTGTTCTAGTTCTGTTCTAGTTCTGTTCTAGTTCTGTTCTAGTTCTGTTCTAGTTCTGTTCTAGTTCTGTTCTAGTTCTGTTCTAGTTCTGTTCTAGTTCTGTTCTAGTTCTGTTCTAGTTCTGTTCTAGTTCTGTTCTAGTTCTGTTCTAGTTCTGTTCTAGTTCTGTTCTAGTTCTGTTCTAGTTCTGTTCTAGTTCTGTTCTAGTTCTGTTCTAGTTCTGTTCTAGTTCTGTTCTAGTTCTGTTCTAGTTCTGTTCTAGTTCTGTTCTAGTTCTGTTCTAGTTCTGTTCTAGTTCTGTTCTAGTTCTGTTCTAGTTCTGTTCTAGTTCTGTTCTAGTTCTGTTCTAGTTCTGTTCTAGTTCTGTTCTAGTTCTGTTCTAGTTCTGTTCTAGTTCTGTTCTAGTTCTGTTCTAGTTCTGTTCTAGTTCTGTTCTAGTTCTGTTCTAGTTCTGTTCTAGTTCTGTTCTAGTTCTGTTCTAGTTCTGTTCTAGTTCTGTTCTAGTTCTGTTCTAGTTCTGTTCTAGTTCTGTTCTAGTTCTGTTCTAGTTCTGTTCTAGTTCTGTTCTAGTTCTGTTCTAGTTCTGTTCTAGTTCTGTTCTAGTTCTGTTCTAGTTCTGTTCTAGTTCTGTTCTAGTTCTGTTCTAGTTCTGTTCTAGTTCTGTTCTAGTTCTGTTCTAGTTCTGTTCTAGTTCTGTTCTAGTTCTGTTCTAGTTCTGTTCTAGTTCTGTTCTAGTTCTGTTCTAGTTCTGTTCTAGTTCTGTTCTAGTTCTGTTCTAGTTCTGTTCTAGTTCTGTTCTAGTTCTGTTCTAGTTCTGTTCTAGTTCTGTTCTAGTTCTGTTCTAGTTCTGTTCTAGTTCTGTTCTAGTTCTGTTCTAGTTCTGTTCTAGTTCTGTTCTAGTTCTGTTCTAGTTCTGTTCTAGTTCTGTTCTAGTTCTGTTCTAGTTCTGTTCTAGTTCTGTTCTAGTTCTGTTCTAGTTCTGTTCTAGTTCTGTTCTAGTTCTGTTCTAGTTCTGTTCTAGTTCTGTTCTAGTTCTGTTCTAGTTCTGTTCTAGTTCTGTTCTAGTTCTGTTCTAGTTCTGTTCTAGTTCTGTTCTAGTTCTGTTCTAGTTCTGTTCTAGTTCTGTTCTAGTTCTGTTCTAGTTCTGTTCTAGTTCTGTTCTAGTTCTGTTCTAGTTCTGTTCTAGTTCTGTTCTAGTTCTGTTCTAGTTCTGTTCTAGTTCTGTTCTAGTTCTGTTCTAGTTCTGTTCTAGTTCTGTTCTAGTTCTGTTCTAGTTCTGTTCTAGTTCTGTTCTAGTTCTGTTCTAGTTCTGTTCTAGTTCTGTTCTAGTTCTGTTCTAGTTCTGTTCTAGTTCTGTTCTAGTTCTGTTCTAGTTCTGTTCTAGTTCTGTTCTAGTTCTGTTCTAGTTCTGTTCTAGTTCTGTTCTAGTTCTGTTCTAGTTCTGTTCTAGTTCTGTTCTAGTTGTGTTCTAGTTGTGTTCTAGTTCTGTTCTAGTTCTGTTCTAGTTCTGTTCTAGTTCTGTTCTAGTTCTGTTCTAGTTCTATTCTAGTTCTGCTCTAATAAGTTAAATTGAACCCACAAAAATGTATATTGCATACTGCAATCTTTCTAACTCGGCATACTGTGCGTATGAGCATTTTTTTGTGCGTGTATTTTTTACATACAAATGTGTATTTATACGTAATGTGGTGCAATAACCAACAATTAAATAAACGCAGAGTATTTGTTATGTGCAAAAGGATGCATAAACAAAAATATATCTATTTAAAAACAGATGAAAATCAGCACGAACACTTGATTAAACGAAGTTTCTAAAACACATACTGCACAAAACAAAACATTATTTAACATTTTTTTTTTGAAAACTTATACGATTTTTAGGAGTTTACAGAAAGGAATATAGCTGCAAGTTTAAGTACTCGTATGTTGTAGAAAAAAGCACAACAATAATAACAACAAAAGGAAATAGCGATAACAAAGAAACAAGTACTTAAGTACTCGGCTTAAAAACAAACAAAAGTTATACTCAATACACATTAAAAAAATAAAAATAAAAACTTTTAAATAGAAAATGAATAATAAAAACAAAGCTGAGAATTTAAAACATTTGAGACATTGCACAGTAGGGCTTTTCAAACATAAGCAATAAGAATACTACTGGGTGGAACAAAATTGGGGAAAGTTGGAGAGGTTAAAGAAGAGTTTTGTTAAAACATTAAAATCGAGTTCGGATCGGATAAGTAGTTTAAAAGTTCTATATTAATTAGCATTTATTTTGCAATTAGTCCCATTGTGTAAAAAAGAAGAATTTTTAAATCAGTCCCAACTCTCTGCTCTTCTCTCGAGTAAAGCATGTGTGTTACCCAGCAGTTAAGCAAGTAGTCAAGCAGCATTTTTACTGGAATTCAAGTCGAAAGAAAATGCAATTCAAGCCTTGAATTATTTGAATAGCATTCTCCAGTTAAAAGGAATCATACATTCAAGCCATATGTTTTTTGTTTGAAAAATATTTAGTTTTTAATTTTTAAAGTTTAAAACATAATTACATTTGCATTCAAGTCAAATTCCAACAAAATGTTCAAGTGCTTGAATTCTTGGGTGGTTTGGTGCTTACTGGAATCGGTAAAATCTCTAATTCGGGACAGTCTCCTAGAACTGCTGGGGTGTTTATGTGTGTTTGTTTGTATGGAACTGTGATTGTAAGTAGGATAAAATAACAATAAGAAAAAGTAAACAAAACAATACCCAGCTGTTTGAAAAGTGCCAATTGGAAACCTTACACTAGCTATATTACTAATAGTGGTAGTTAAATTATAATAACAATAGTCAGCTATTGGTCTTAAGTTTTCGAAAATAAAATCCAGTACAATATACCAGTTCCATGACCACATGTAAAGCTGAAGGTTTCATTCTCACTGATGATGCAGAAAGTGCAAAAATTGAGATGCAATTCTTAATAACAAATAAGAGCTATGTGGCTTAGTGGTTAGAGCTTTTGACTAGAAAACGAGAGGTTATGAGTTCAACTCCGCTCTATGATAAATTTATTTTTTCTTTTTTTTCTGAATTGCAGGAGAATTAGTACTATTGAACTTAACAGTGAAATGACATCACCATGCACATTAACTGCACCAGTAAATAATATTAAAATTCACTAGAAGTAGCTCTAATTCGATGTGGCGGAACTAATTCAATGAACTGCTGGGTAATAAAATGGAGAAGCAAAAATAACAACACAACCATAAACAACAGCAAATTATATGAACAACAACAGCAACGAGAAAAAAGTAAATAAATGGAGAAAACTAAGAAGAGGAACCAAACAAAACTGTTGCTTTGACATGACTCAACATGACAATCACAGATAAGTTCTTTTCTATTCTATGCATTTTTTTTTGGTTTGGTTGCGGCTGCAGCTGATGATTATTGCTGTTGATGATGATGCTGTTGCTGCTGCCTGCCTGCTTGATGGTTGCTGTTTTGTTTGCTTCAATAAAATGTTGATGATGTTCATCCTCCTTCTTAAAGTTTTGTTTTTGGTTTTCCTGGCTTTAAGCAAACGTGGAAACGTTTATCTTATAAGGTTTTTTAAAGTTTTGTTTTTATTTTATTTCATGTTGGGCTTAGAAGTCTTCAACAGTATTTTATTTTTTTTATTATTTCATTATTATTTTTTCCATGGGTTATGTTTTTGTGTTTTCTTCTTATAAAATTCTACTGCGCAATAGTGTTTTTTTTTATAAGCAGTTGTTGCTGTTATTGCTAGTGCATGGCATTAAATGCATTCATTGCACGTTGCAGCGATAATTATGCCAAGTATTAAGCATTGTATTGTTGTTGTTGTTTTTTTCATCTTCTCATCTTTTTATTTTGTTCTTTTTAATGTGAGTGAGTGAGTGAGTGTGTGATTGTGTATGTTTTTATATCAAATGTATGAAATGTAAACATTTGTGCACATTTAAACATACTCGTGTGCAGTACTTTCAAAGTGGCATAAATAAAAGTTGAATATTACATGCCGCTTTTTTGCTGCTTCCATTTTTTTCCTCATCTTGTGTTTCTTCAAACTAACTGCGAACTTCAATTAAGGAAGTATTAATGGTCACAACACGACTTTAATATAAAATTTATTTCGAGTTCATTTTTATTTTTATATTATTTGTAAAAGTGCAACGAGAAAAACTCTTTTTATATTTTTAAATTAAATGAACTGAATATTAAGAAAATACTTAAATGAAAAATATAATAATAAAGCAGGTCATGTTGTAAAAAAAGTTTCCTAAAGTAAGATTTATGCAAAAGTTCTTCCAAGTCGAAATTTAAATTTTGGTTCACTGTAGAATGTACTAGAACTGAACTAGAACTGAACTAGAACTGAACTAGAACTGAACTAGAACTGAACTAGAACTGAACTGAACTAGAACTGAACTAGAACTGAACTAGAACTGAACTAGAACTGAACTAGAACTGAACTAGAACTGAACTAGAACTGAACTAGAACTGAACTAGAACTGAACTAGAACTGAACTAGAACTGAACTAGAACTGAACTAGAACTGAACTAGAACTGAACTAGAACTGAACTAGAACTGAACTAGAACTGAACTAGAACTGAACTAGAACTGAACTAGAACTGAACTAGAACTGAACTAGAACTGAACTAGAACTGAACTAGAACTGAACTAAGTAGAACTGCACTAGAACTGAACTAGAACTGAACTAGAACTGAACTAGAACTGAACTAGAACTGAACTAGAACTGAACTAGAACTGAACTAGAACTGAACTAGAACTGAACTAGAACTGAACTAGAACTGAACTAGAACTGAACTAGAACTAGAACTGAACTAGAACTGAACTAGAACTAGAACTAGAACTGAACTAGAACTGAACTAGAACTAGAACTGAACTAGAACTGAACTAGAACTGAACTAGAACTGAACTAGAACTGAACTAGAACTGAACTAGAACTGAACTAGAACTGAACTAGAACTGAACTAGAACTGAACTAGAACTGAACTAGAACTGAACTAGAACTGAACTAGAACTGAACTAGAACTGAACTAGAACTGAACTAGAACTGAACTAGAACTGAACTAGAACTGAACTAGAACTGAACTAGAACTGAACTAGAACTGAACTAGAACTGAACTAGAACTGAACTAGAACTGAACTAGAACTGAACTAGAACTGAACTAGAACTGAACTAGAACTGAACTAGAACTGAACTAGAACTGAACTAGAACTGAACTAGAACTGAACTAGAACTGAACTAGAACTGAACTAGAACTGAACTAGAACTGAACTAGAACTGAACTAGAACTGAACTGAACTAGAACTAAACTAGAACTGAACTAGAACTGAACTAGAACTGAACTAGAACTGAACTAGAACTGAACTAGAACTGAACTAGAACTGAACTGAACTAGAACTGAACTAGAACTGAACTAGAACTGAACTAGAACTGAACTAGAACTGAACTAGAACTGAACTAGAACTGAACTAGAACTGAACTAGAACTAGAACTGAACTAGAACTAGAACTAGAACTAGAACTAGAACTGAACTAGAACTGAACTAGAACTGAACTAGAACTGAACTAGAACTGAACTAGAACTGAACTAGAACTGAACTAGAACTGAACTAGAACTGAACTAGAACTGAACTAGAACTGAACTAGAACTGAACTAGAACTGAACTAGAACTGAACTAGAACTGAACTAGAACTGAACTAGAACTGAACTAGAACTGAACTAGAACTGAACTAGAACTGAACTAGAACTGAACTAGAACTGAACTAGAACTGAACTAGAACTGAACTAGAACTGAACTAGAACTGAACTAGAACTGAACTAGAACTGAACTAGAACTGAACTAGAACTGAACTAGAACTGAACTAGAACTAGAACTGAACTAGAACTGAACTAGAACTGAACTAGAACTGAACTAGAACTGAACTAGAACTGAACTAGA
Organism: Calliphora vicina; assembly: GCF_958450345.1. Taxonomy (NCBI): domain Eukaryota; kingdom Metazoa; phylum Arthropoda; class Insecta; order Diptera; family Calliphoridae; genus Calliphora; species Calliphora vicina. Next base: position 48,754,811 of record NC_088780.1, read on the forward strand.
ACTGAACTAGAACTGAACTAGAACTGAACTAGAACTGAACTAGAACTGAACTAGAACTGAACTAGAACTGAACTAGAACTGAACTGAACTGAACTAGAACTAAACTAGAACTGAACTAGAACTGAACTAGAACTGAACTAGAACTGAACTGAACTAGAACTGAACTAGAACTGAACTAGAACTGAACTAGAACTGAACTAGAACTGAACTAGAACTAGAACTAGAACTGAACTAGAACTGAACTAGAACTAGAACTAGAACTGAACTAGAACTGAACTAGAACTAGAACTGAACTAGAACTGAACTAGAACTGAACTAGAACTAGAACTGAACTAGAACTGAACTAGAACTGAACTAGAACTGAACTAGAACTGAACTAGAACTGAACTAGAACTGAACTAGAACTGAACTAGAACTGAACTAGAACTGAACTAGAACTGAACTAGAACTGAACTAGAACTGAACTAGAACTGAACTAGAACTGAACTAGAACTGAACTAGAACTGAACTAGAACTGAACTGAACTGAACTAGAACTAAACTAGAACTGAACTAGAACTGAACTAGAACTGAACTAGAACTGAACTGAACTAGAACTGAACTAGAACTGAACTAGAACTGAACTAGAACTGAACTAGAACTGAACTAGAACTGAACTAGAACTGAACTAGAACTAGAACTGAACTAGAACTGAACTAGAACTGAACTAGAACTAGAACTGAACTAGAACTGAACTAGAACTGAACTAGAACTGAACTAGAACTGAACTAGAACTGAACTAGAACTGAACTAGAACTGAACTAGAACTGAACTAGAACTGAACTAGAACTGAACTAGAACTGAACTAGAACTGAACTAGAACTGAACTAGAACTGAACTAGAACTGAACTAGAACTGAACTAGAACTGAACATTCGTACACAGAACCCGAAATATTTATAGGAAAACAAACAAACCCTCAAAAGTTTAAAAATCCAACAAAATCAATAATAATAATAAATAAAGTAACAGAAAAAAAGGAAAAATCGAGAGAAAAAAATAAAATAAAAGGAATAAGAAAAACAGTAGCTAAATGCAACTGATACTTACGTATGTTAATGTTGACAAAAAAACTAAACACAAGATCTGACAATCAAAACAATAACAACTACAAAAAGCAGCAACAACATCTGTAACAGCAGCACAGAAACAGCATTAAAAACAAAAACATCAGCAAACAAACAATCTCAATAACAACAACGGCAGCAGCCATTTAGCAAACGATTTTTTGTATTTTCGTTTCAGTTTTACTAAAAATGTCGCGACATTATGGTGCGATTGCCTGAAAATTTTAAGTTTGTTTTGTCTGGCTTGTACAAAATACATTGTTGCATACAAAGCTTTAGCAACTGCAAACTTCATCCCAGCATACAAAAGAACTTCCAAAGAAGTGGAAAAAAAGTAGAATTTATAAATTGGATTATTATTAACATTAATGAGTTGTCCTAAGAGGAATGTTTTTTCAATATTATTCTTCTATTTTTATTAAAACTAAGTAAGTATTTGTTGTTAGTATTAAAGTGATGAACTCAGATCTCTATGAAGGACTTTACCTTTTTTGCTGGGATAGTGTAGCACACTACAATTCTAAAGCTGTGTGCGAGAGATAGAGAGAGTGAGTCTGTATTTGTAGAAGTGTTTGCAATTGTTAATGCAGTTACAATTTGAATTGCACAGCATTGAATTTCAAATTGAAGTTGAAAATAAAAAAAAATTAAATTAAGGTATCTTCTATCTGTACAATGCATAAAACTAAATATGTATATCTGTGTAGTTTAGTTTCAAAAGTATCTGTATCTTGTTCAAGTTACTCTAAAAGTTGAGACTGCATGTTTGTTGCTCATAGATTTTTCTATAAACTGTCTTTCATGTTGTGTTGATGATGCTACTTGTAGCCGCTGTTAACCCCCACCTCCCCGTCTTCCACTTTATTTCTTTCTATGGATTCTTTTTGGTTGGTGTATTTTTTTGAACTGAACATTAAAGACAACATTGCCATAAATTTAGTGATGTTTGTTAAAAGACTTTTCAATGAACCAGCACTAAAAAAAAAGTTCAAAACAAAAAGATATACACAGAGTCTGAAATTTTTCCAACAAAAACTACACACATTTTCACTTAAACTAAAGTTTTTCGTTATTTTTTTTCTTTCATTCTGCTTCCTAAGTTTAGAGGAAAGAGTGTTTGTGTGTGCTTTGTTCCAAAAAGACCATTAATGTCATTTAAGATATTTAAACATTTCATTTATTTTTACTACGCGTTTTTAGTTTTATTTCCTTTTTTTTACTTTTTATAGATGTCCCCACATACACACAAACACCTATATATTTAGTTGTATATGTATAAGTGCTTGACAATGTGTTTGTGTAGAGTTTAAATGTTATTGATCTTTAAGCAAAGTTTATGATTTTTGTTCAAGAAAAAGTTTTTCTTGAGGCTACTGCTCAAATTTGTTTATTGCTTAAGAAGTCACTTGAGTGTCATCAACATTTATGGATGTTTTAAAATGGAGATTTGTAGTGTTTTTACTAACTATTGTAAAACATCTATAAATGGTGACAACATGGCATGGAACTACACAGAATAAGAACTATATAAGAACTAGAACAGAACTAGAACAGAACTAGAACAGAACTAGAACAGAACTAGAACAGAACTAGAACAGAACTAGAACAGAACTAGAACAGAACTAGAACAGAACTAGAACAGAACTAGAACAGAACTAGAACAGAACTAGAACAGAACTAGAACAGAACTAGAACAGAACTAGAACAGAACTAGAACAGAACTAGAACAGAACTAGAACAGAACTAGAACAGAACTAGAACAGAACTAGAACAGAACTAGAACAGAACTAGAACAGAACTAGAACAGAACTAGAACAGAACTAGAACAGAACTAGAACAGAACTAGAACAGAACTAGAACAGAACTAGAACAGAACTAGAACAGAACTAGAACAGAACTAGAACAGAACTAGAACAGAACTAGAACAGAACTAGAACAGAACTAGAACAGAACTAGAACAGAACTAGAACAGAACTAGAACAGAACTAGAACAGAACTAGAACAGAACTAGAACAGAACTAGAACAGAACTAGAACAGAACTAGAACAGAACTAGAACAGAACTAGAACAGAACTAGAACAGAACTAGAACAGAACTAGAACAGAACTAGAACAGAACTAGAACAGAACTAGAACAGAACTAGAACAGAACTAGAACAGAACTAGAACAGAACTAGAACAGAACTAGAACAGAACTAGAACAGAACTAGAACAGAACTAGAACAGAACTAGAACAGAACTAGAACAGAACTAGAACAGAACTAGAACAGAACTAGAACAGAACTAGAACAGAACTAGAACAGAACTAGAACAGAACTAGAACAGAACTAGAACAGAACTAGAACAGAACTAGAACAGAACTAGAACAGAACTAGAACAGAACTAGAACAGAACTAGAACAGAACTAGAACAGAACTAGAACAGAACTAGAACAGAACTAGAACAGAACTAGAACAGAACTAGAACAGAACTAGAACAGAACTAGAACAGAACTAGAACAGAACTAGAACAGAACTAGAACAGAACTAGAACAGAACTAGAACAGAACTAGAACAGAACTAGAACAGAACTAGAACAGAACTAGAACAGAACTAGAACAGAACTAGAACAGAACTAGAACAGAACTAGAACAGAACTAGAACAGAACTAGAACAGAACTAGAACAGAACTAGAACAGAACTAGAACAGAACTAGAACAGAACTAGAACAGAACTAGAACACTGAATCGGAAATCGTAAAAAACTATTTGCTCTTTCTTTGTGTTTACTTTGGATTACTATTTTGATTGTTTTTACTTGATTTTAGGTATTTAGGAAGTCATATTCATAATACAAAATTGTTAAAAATGTGTAATAAACTGTTTAAATGTTTTTTATAAACATATTTCCTTGGCGATCAAACTGTTTAGACAGAAGCTTAAATTTTAAATCATTTACTGTTTATTAGCGGCTGCTTAAAGTATGACAAAATCGGTAAAAGGAAGCTGAACATAACTAAACTCATACGATTGTCTCATTAATTACCAAATGGAGGTCTTTATTACCTCGTCTTGGCCATAAACCTGACATTCATACCACATGGACATGGAGAATCATTAATCTTAAGTCTTTCAAAATAAACAAAAAGAAAAGGAAAATAAATAAGAAACGCCACACAGCTGACAGTAAAACCAAGAAAATAAAAAAAAAACATCCTTATAAGTAAAAAGAAGTTAAACACAGGCCAAGAAAAGACTAAAAACTACAAAAATACAGTAGCTAAAAAAATATAAATTTTTTGTTGGTTTGTTTATATAAGTTTTTAAAATTTTGTTAAAAAAATACAATAAATAAATAAATAAAAAAAGAAACAGTTGCGTGTCAATATGTTCAAGTGTTTACCTTTTCAATACAAATCAAGTCAATACGATTGGATGCGAAGTGATTCAAGTCTATCGTAAATGCCTGCCAAACAAACGCGTAAATAATTGCATGATAATGCAAAATTTAAAGAAAAAAATCGCCAAAATAAATAAAAGAAAATAAGCCACAACAATACAATTGAGTTAAGATTTTGCTGTGAGTTTTATGGAACTTACTACAAGTTTGTTGGCCAATATACAGAAATAAATATTGCTGTTGCTGGATTTTAAATAAATGCAATGCAACACACACGGCTAAATGTTGGTGTATGTTTTGTTTTTTTTTCTTGTTTGTGTTTTTAGCGTACAGTTACATCAATCAACAATTGTCATGGCTGTCAGTGTTTGTGCGCATGCGCAAATTTCTTTTTCACAGCTTCCTGCTGCATGGAAACTTATACAATAATAACAAAAAAAGAAGAGAAATAAAACTTGACCATCTATCTAGCTATACAGCCAGCCATCACTCCAACCTGCTGTGCTAGCTTTGTAAAATATTTTATTTGTTTTTCTTCCTCCTGCTCCTCCAACACAACTCCCCCCGCCTTCTTTTGTAAAGCCTGTTTTTGAGTTGATAATATATGTAATTTTTATCTGTCCATCTTTGTTTTTTTCTGCTAGAAAACACAAAACTCTCATCACTTTCTATGCGAAATTTCCGTTGTTTGTACAACTCGTAGTCGTATTTGTTGTGTATGATTCAATTAAATTTCATGATATGTTAAATTTCTTTACATTTATTTATTTTTTGTTGAGTTGTTTTTTTTTTTGCCATGAACACCTTATTAAATTTTATGGAAAATTTTTAAATTTGAATAGTTTTTCTTATGGAAATGCATTTTGCCAACAACTTGTTGAAAATTGCTAATTTTGAATTTGAAAATATGAAAATTCACACAGCTGGCCTTTAAGTGGCATGAGAAGCTAACAAATGTTTAGCAAATGCATTTAGTTTATTTCCTTAAAACATATTTTTTTGTTATTTTAAATGAAGAAAGTTTCATTAGGAGCAAAATACTTTATAACATTTTTGTTTAGGTTTTCTTTAAAGAATCTTTTTAATTTTAAACTTAAGAAAAAAAAATCATTCTTTACTTAAGTTCTGAAGATGCTTTATTCAATAAAGATTATATTATAAGCAGTTTTTTTGCTATATTGAAAAAAATATGCTGCCAGGTATTTGCTGAACTTAAGTTGAGCTAGTTACGAATGCATACATTACGATAATAAATATCAGCGTGAGCAGAAATGGTTAAGGAAAGGGTTTAACAGTGTTTCTTATTTAGGGTCCTAAAAAAAATTAGTAAAACTTTCTGGAAAGCTTCATTATTATTCACTTTACTTTACACTGTGTGTAATTTTATGAGTCATGGAAATATAACCATATACGGACACCACTAAGAGTTAAAAAAAGACCCGTGTCTCCTAGTTTTGCCCAAAGTCATGTACTTTTTTTATGAGCCCCCAAAGATTTGGGGCCTCGGTGTCATTTTTGGAAAAAAGTGATAATTTTGTCAGGCTCATATCTTGCAAACAGTTCAGAATATTGATTTACTCTCTGAGGCAAAGTTGTAGCCCTTGTCAAAGAGAACAAAAATTGTGAACATATAAAATCAAAAAAACTTCATCTTCAAGATCAAAATCGCAAAAAACTGTAAAAAATTCGAAATAATTTTTTTTAAACTGCCTAAAAGTATGCTTTAGTTTATAATAATTTAATAGTTTATGGCCCAAAACACTGAATTCCTTTAGATTTTCTTTTTGTTTTTGGCCTTTTATTTGAAAAACAGTGTCGCTGAAGCACACCGATTGAAGCCGGGATATATTGAAAGACGAAGCTGAAGGGATCCATTACGATATCCCGAAGACTAAGATATCGTATGTGAAGCCCGGCCAACCACCCGAATTTACACCAAAGCAAAATATCTATGGCGCTAAGGTAATTCTCTGTATTTGGTGGGAGCAAAAGGGTCATATCTATTATGATCAAACAGGGAATCTGTACCGAATTGATTCGTTTGTTTTTTTTTGCTTCGAAAAAAATCGAATTTTCTACAAACAAAGCGTCATATGCAGGAAGTTTCGCTTTACTTCTTTAATTTAAAAACTAGTGTAGCTGAAGCACACCAATATTGCTTGCCAATTCTCCAGGTTATTGAAAATAATCACAAAATATTTTTCACTATTTAATTGAGCCCTATCTATCTTTATATTTTCTTTATATCTTGACACAAAATTCGTTCTAAAAGTTTATCTAGTTTTTAAATTATCCCAAATATTGATAGCTTTGAGGTTATATAAAAAATAAATTTATTAAGATTTTGAAATGGTTTTTACTTTATTTAATAGAGTATTGTGTTCTCTATTAGACAACAAAAATTAATTTTGCCTTCTCTTAAAAAATAATAAAAATATAAGGAAATTTGGTAAACCCTTTATATACCTACACAGAGGAAACAGATTCGTGATAGCAACCGAATTTGTTGCCAATCGAATGATTCTATCTTAGTGACCGAATTTTACAGTTATGACTACAATATTTTGTAAGGGGTAATTAAAGTTTGGTTGCCTCAACTGAAATTCTTCTTTATCAATTGACTTTCTGTTGTTAGAACTGAAAAATTCTATGTGTGCAACCGAATCATTCGATTGGCAACAAATTCGTTTGCTATCACGAATCTGTTTTCTCTGTGTATAACTTTATTTTACTTTAAACCTTTTGTTGTTAAACTGACGATATACAAATCCATATATATTTGAGCTTTACTAACAGAAGTTAATAATGATTATGTTACATTTTTTTTTATTTGTTAAATCAACTGACTGTTTTATGTTCTTGATTTGAAATTGCAGACAAAACATAAACTCCACATACAGTCTCAACAAAGAACATGAGTAAACGTTGTCTAGGAAACTGGGAGCCTTTAATATGCATCAAGTTATTTTAGTTTGTAATACAGCTGCAGCATTAATATGGAATTCAAAAATCCATGATTTAACTTTAAAATTCTCTTTATAATGAAAAAAACTTGATTTGCCAGTAAATTAATACTTCCTCCTAAAAGTATGCAATGTTTCTTTAAATTTTAATTACACTGCTTGAGTGTTTGATTTTCTTGCTGTTTGGTTTTTAATATAATAACAACTTTTGAATGACCTTTAACACAAATGTCATGTTACACCACAGACTCAACAAGTTTTTGTTGTTGTTATTGTTGCTGCTGCTATAGCACCACAGTAATATGTAGCTTAAATTACGCATTTAAGAACTTTGGCGCCAAATATCTATGTGTTATGTAGTTTCCTCTTTCTGTATACAAGTATTTCTTATATATTTTCTATGAGTAACTAACGTTTTGCATTTTAATAACTAGAAAGCAGCAAAAAAGGATTTAAAATACTGTATATGAAAGTACATTTAAGTAGATAGCGTCTCATAAACGGCAAAATAACGTAACAGCAATAATAAAAAATCGAAAAACATGAAATCTTAATGCGGAAATGTGTTTAACATTCAGTTTAAAGATTAAAGATGATTTTTTTGTGCATCACTTTATAAAGAAATTTAATAATGTTATGTTGTTTGGCAATTTAGCTGACGATATGTATATATTTCTACAAATGTCTGTGTAGAAAATAAAATTTATTTTTTTTTACTCACATTATGGCTTGATATTTTGTCCTTGCTTTCAAGGAAATATTATTTATATAAAGTTATACATTTAAATAAATTGAATTTTAGTGTTACTAGCTAAAAGAATGTTATTTATTTTTTTAAATAAAACTTTGAAAAAATATTTATATTTTTATTATAATGGCATAAAGACATGCAAATCAGCAGCAATATGTAAAGTAGACTGAGAGTTTTTTGTAATATTTAAAAAGGAAATCGTATGAAAAGTTGGTGTTAATTCAATATAATATAAATTTCAGGGTGTATTTTAAATTGAAAAAAAGATTTTAAAAGTTTTTAAAAATTAAACTTTGTTATTTTTAGGAACAATTTTAATTACACTGTCCAACAAATTGAGACATTTTGATTGGGTCAAGGTTTTAATTTTTTGACCGAATATTGTAAGTTATTATCTGAGAGAATTCTTATTATCAGAGTTAAATTATGGAATTTTATGGGGTCATTTTTGTGGAAGATCTTAACGCTCTAGCTCCTCTCTTTAGGAGTTAATTTGACCCTTTTTTTGAGAAAATCAAAAATTTCTTTCAAAAAGGACATTTAAGGATTCAAATATTCTACGAAATTTTTTGCCGTAAAATTTTATTGGGGGTCAGCAAAGACACAAAAGTTGTAAATAGAGCCCTTTACGCTTAATATGCAAAATTACACGCCATATCGGGTCTCACATTTTTTAAAAAAATCACAGAAAATCTATTTATGTTCCGAATGAGCTGATATTTAAAATATAAATAGTCCTAGAGAAGGTATACACAAAATATGTAAATTATCATTTTTAGTCCAAGAGTTATTTATGTTTATTTAGTTATTTTAATTTTGTTCGATCTTTTTTAGTTTTTCAGATATGTCGGGCCTTAATTTACAACTTTGGTATCTTTGGTGACCCCCATTTTCGTAGAATATTTTATTCCTTCAATGTCCTTTTTGAAAGGACATTTTTTTATTTTGTCGAAAAAAGGGTCAAATTGACCCCTAAATAGAGGAGATAGAGGATTAAGAACTTCCACGAAAATAACCCCCATAAAATTCCACAATATAACTCTGACAATAATAATTCTCTTAGACATTAACATACAACATTTTTGTCAGTTAGTATAATGCTCCATTCGATCAAAAAATGAAAACTTTAACCCCCTGTTTAAAAAAATTCAGACCAGCTGGACTATAAGTTTATTCTAAAAAAATGATCTACTCAACATGCACTTTCAGAATTAAAGGGTCTCTATTCTGTTCCAAAAATTCAGTTGGACAGTGTTATCAAAAGAGATGGGGGGTATATAGATTTTTTCATTCCGTTTGTAACATATATAAATATTGCTCGTAGAATCAAAAAGTATGGGGCCTCATTAGATTTTAAGGCGTTATATCGCCTTAAAATATGTCCGTCCGTCCGTCTGTGTGTTGAAAACACAATAAGTCCCAAACGAAAGGAGCTAGCTGGCTGAATACTTTCTGTTGATAAGGTTTCTTTGATATTGAAAATGGCCACAAATTAGTTCTAAGTACTCTTAAATTATACTGTGCAATATGGTGAAAATCTGGCAACATTTGTTCCTAGTTCCCATACAAGTTTCAAAGTTTCTGATTCATCAATGCTTAAAACAAATTTACTATTGCTCTAGTTTTCTAAACATTTTCTCTTTGATTAAGTTGCAAATCAATTGAAGCTTATAAATCTTTAGAAAAAGAAAACGTACAAAGTTTTGTAAATCTTGTGCCACTTTTCTAAATGTTTAAAGAACTTTAAGGGGTAAAATTGATTTTTGGCACATCAGTGATTGAGTTTGGTGCAGGTCTTATGAAGAAAAGTATATGAAGTTTTCTCAAGTATATAATTTATATAAATGAAAAGGAAATACTCCTTAGAAGTGCATATAAAGAAAAGTTTTAAATTGATTTAGGCAAAACTGTTTTAGCAACTAAATAAATAGCTTAAAGAATTTCAATAAAATTATTTTAACCTTATGCAAATGCCTGTTGTTAGATTTATTTATTACAAAAAACCAATTTAATGCTATTTACTTTTTCTCTTCAAATTATTTTTATTATTTTTTTGCTACCTTCATGACACGTAATGTTTGCTTAGTTGTTAAAGTTCTATATTTTTTTTGCTTTTAATAATAATTTTACTACTTGAGTTGTTTGTTTCTTTTGCACCATACTGTCAAGCTTTCCATCAGCCAGTAGAAAAACTCCAAGAATATAACATTTTAACATGTTATGGTAACAGCAATTGTTAACAAAATTGTTTACTTTTCCAAAGAATACAAACATTTAAGTTATTTTGAAATGTTTACTAAGGATTTATTAAAGAAAATTGAATATAAAATAAAAACAAAGCAAATTTTTCAGTGTATTTAAATAAATTCTTAGACTATGCTAGAAACAATCACAATTCAGGGCAATTTTCTACAATTTTTATTTAATAATTGTTATGGAAAAGAATTTAATTGAAAAATTAAATTAGTTTTCTAGAAAAGTTACCTTTGAAAGTTAATTATGGTGAAATTATGTAAAAATCATAAAAATTATAGGGTTAATATTTTAAAGAACACCTTAAAATATGCAACATATTTTGTTACTTGGTTACAAGGTTTTAAGCTGGGTTTTAGGTTACATTTAAAACAATTTTTTTTGGATCAAATAAAAGCGTTGCTTATTTCTAGGCGCTAATTTTTAAATTTAGAAACAAAATTAAAAACCAGCTTGAAACTTTTCTTAATTAATTTATTATTTTCAAGAATTTAAAAACAATAGTTTTCAATATAAAAAAAACTTTAAACAACCTTTGACCTGTGTATAAAAAAATAATATAAAACTTGTAATAGTCTTTTATCGCTTTCATAAACATGTCTTTGGCTCATAATTTTGTTCTTATAGTGTGTTATTTAATATTCTAGTATAAATAAATTATTAATGTGAATATTTAATGTTGCTGTAAGTATATTTCTTGTTGTTCTTCCTACATTTAGTTTGTTAATTGATGGTAATTTACACATTAGATTGTTAAAGCAATTGTTGTCTGTAGTTTTACATAGTGCAAGCAATTAGATGACATGATGTCTACAATTGATGTCCTCTGTGTCCATATAGTGTATGATATAAATATTTAATGTGTTCAGAAACATATTAAAGGCAAGGGAAAAAAAACTGTGCAGACTAATGAGTTTTAATTTAAAGCAATTTAATGTTAAACTTACCAACTTTTTAAAGAAAATGTAGAACTTTTATTTAAATTGAAATAGTTTAATAGTTTTTTAATTTCTAAATCAAATTTTGTAAGTATTTTAGCTCAAGTTAAGTGCAAAAGGTATAAAAAGACAGCTCTAGCATTTTTCAATATTTAAGCTTTGTCAACCCCCTAAAGTATGCCATGAAATAGGCAGTAATCCTAAGGGGTAACTGTGTAAATAGTAGCAAAATATGCAAACTGTTATTTGTATAGAACTTTTAAACAAATAATGTGATTGATATAAAATTTAAAACTTTAATAGAGATGGAGATAAGCTTTCAAAATATTGTTTGAGAATTAATCCAACGAAAATACAAAGTGAAATTTTTATGTTAAACATCATCTCGATCGGGTGAAATTTGAGGATCTCTTTAGGCTTATACAGACTTTGAAATGTGAGTGAATTTCGTTGATGCCGTGTTCACTTGTGGCTGTTCAATTCAATTGTGGCTGTGAAGAACATTGAATGTAGTAAACCTTATAAAAATAAATCCAATGGTGCAAAATCATACAATACTGATTACCGAAACGAGCGAGTACAAGACCAAAAAATATCTCATGTATAAACCACAAGTCTTCACCATTATTACCATCAATAAATACCTTCAGAGAATTTTTTGAATGTTTCTAATGTATTTTTGTTCTAATTGAACAACTATATTGATTAAACACTACAGCATTTGGTATTTTTGCCACTTGTTTCCTTACACAAAGTCTGTTATTTAAAACTATTTTTTTAATTTTTAACTTTATAAATTATTTAAAAAAAACAAACAAATTGCTTGAAATAATTATCTGTAAATAAAATGTTTTATAGTTAATAATCTTGAATAATAGAAAATAATAAATAAAAAGATCAAATAACCGCATGTAATTATATTGGCGAAACAACAACAACAAAAAATATCATTTTGTTGTACCTACAATTATCTGAAATAAACTACACGTGTACGAATTTTTTTCTAACATTTTCTAATAGTTTTTTCCAAGTACTCACGGAATGAATACTAGGCAAAAACAAATGTTATTGTAAATAACAAATCATTATTAAAGCTAAAGAAGTGTGCATGTGTAAAGGTATGACTAATTGTTAAATTGTGATCAATTGCACTCAAATATGTACACAAACACTAACTTTTCTATTTAAATAATAACAGTAACAGTGAGCTTTCATATATAAGGCAAAAGAGTACTATTTGTTTTTGTTGTTGTTGTTGCTCCAACAAACATTTGTCTGTATGTTTGTGCATTTATGTGTAACAGTGTTTGTATGAATAAGTAGGAGGGTGAGCCAGGGTTGTGCTAGTGAAAGAAACAGTTGTGCTTTTTTTTCATTTTATACTTTATGGTTGTTGTTTTTGCTGTTTAATGCTGTTGCCACTGCTGCTGTTGCTGTTTTTTCGTACTCCATAGTGTTTTTGCATTTTGAACAGACAGCTTGACGCCAAATAGTGATTGTATACATATTTATGGCTGCTGTTGTTGTTGTTGCTGCTAACATTATTTGTTGTCATTGTTGTTGTTGTTGCTGCTATATGACCAGGTAAATAAACATTTGATACTGTTAATACTTTTAAATACAAACAGCTACGTTTGTAACAACAAATACAAACAAACAAATAAATAAACAACAAAAACGACTTACATTTGTATAACAGCAATAATAACAATAATAACTGCAACAACTACACAAAAACAGCCATATCTTTAATAACACAAAGAAGAAAAATAATAAAAAATAAAAAACTGAAAATAATTGTTTAGAAAAACCACAATTGCTCTATGATTGTCTATCAGTCTGTCCTTCGCTTTGAATGTTAGTTTGCACGTCTCTTTCAGTCTCTGGCTGCCTGACTATGGAAAATTACCTAAAGATTTTGTTTTTGTGTGTAAAACTTGAATACAAACAAATATTTTGTTTTGTAAAATGCAAGAGTAATAAAATAAATAATAAATAAAAACAACAACCAAATGATCTAACGATCATTACAGGGATGGAAAAGAAAATTACAGTACTAAAGTATTTTTTTATTACACAAGATTTTCTATAGGAAATACTGTTCCTACAGAAGATTTTCTCAATTAAATATTTTTTTCGATTTTTTTTCAAATACTGTTTTTTCACAAGTTTTTCTCAAGACAATACTGTTATACAGAAGAGTTTCTCAAGAAAATACTGTTATATTGAAGATTTTTATAGGAAATACTGTTATAATGAAGATTTTCTATGGAATTACCGGTTTAGAGAATATTTTTAGAGAAAATACTGTTATAATGTAGAGTTTCTATAGAAACTACTGTAATACTCAAGATTTTCTAAAGAAAATACTGTTATATTGAAGATTTTTATATAGAAAATATTGTTATACTGTAGATTTTCTATAGTAAATACTGTAACAGTAAAGATTTTCTATAGATAAGTTTCTCTAGAAAGTACACAAGATTTTCAATAACAAATACTGTTATACCGAAGATTTTTATAGAAAATACTGTTATACTGTAGATTTTCTGTAGAAAATACTGTTATACACAAGATTTTCTATAGAAATATCGTTATAGAGAAGATTTTTAGAGAAAATACTGTTACAGCGTAGAGTTTCTATAGAAACTACTGTAATACCGAAGAATTCTATATAATATATAACAGTATATTTCTATAGAAAATACTGTTATACTGAATATTATATATGGAAAACACTGTTATACTGTAGATTTTCTATAGAAAATACTGTTATACACTGATTTTATATAGAAATCCCGTTAGAGAGAATACTTTTAGAGAACATACTGTTATACTCAAGATGTTCTATAGAAAATACTGTTATAATGTAGATTTTCTTTTATAGACAATACTATTATTCTTTAGAAAATAATGTTACCCTGAAGATTTTCTATAGAAAATACAGTTATACCAAAGATTTTTGAAGAAAGTATTAAGTTATACTGAAGATTTTCTATCAAAAATACAGTTTGGCTCAAGATTTCCTATATAAAATATTGTTATACTGAAGATTTTTATAGAAAATACTGCTATACTGAATATTATATATGGAAAATACTGTTATACTGTATATTTTCTATAGAAAATACTGTTGTACACAAGATTTTCTATAGAAATACCGTTAGAGAGATACTTTTAGAAAAAATACTACTGATACTGAAGATTTTCTAGAGAAAATTCAGTTTAACTCAAGATGTTCTATAGAAAATACTGTTATATTGTAGAATAATGTTACCCTGAAGATTTTCTATAGAAAATACTGTTATACCAAAGATTTTTGTAGAAAGTATTAAGTTATACTGAAGATTTTCTATCAAAAATACAGTTTGACTGAAGATTTTCTATAGAACATATTGTTATACACAAGAGTTTCTATAGAAAATACTGTTATACACAAGAGTTTCAATAGCAAATACTGGCATACCGAAGATTTTTGTAGAAAATACTGTTATACTGTAAAATATACTGTTATACCAACGATTTTCTTTAGAAAATATTGTTACACTGAAGACTTGATATATAAAATACTGTTTTACCAATAAAATACTGTTATACACAATATTTTCTCAAAAAATACTGTTATGCTCATGATTTTCTTAACAAAATAATGTTATGCACAAGATTTTCTATTGCAAATACTGTTAAACACAAAATATTCTATAGAAAATACTGTTATACATAAGATTTTCTATAAAAATTACTGTTATACAGACATTAATATCTATTTGAATGTGTAAAATCGCCACTTTGCATAAAATATTGAAAATTGTTTGAAAGTATCATAGGAGTCGCGGGTTCTTATTTTTGATATGATCGTTTCTAAAATAATACGATCGTTTCAACTTTTACATCTCTGATCGACAAGTAACTAAAAGGGGAGAGGCATGAGTTTATGAAACTTTTTCAACAAATCTAGCAAATTGTTAACGAGTTTAAAACGAAAACTAAATTTGCAATTGCAAGAACAGAACAGAAATTTACTTAAATATTCTAATTAAAATAAAATAAAACAAAATATTTTCAGGACTTTCTGGGTATTCATTGAACATTTATTAAAAGACCTGAACACTTGTAGCTCTAATGTCTAAAGAAAAGCTAAAGAAAAGTATTTTTTTTTTTGGAAAAAATCCTAGTTTAAAGTCATTTGACCTAAGTCACAGTGGGATTGTTTATTACAATAAATGAAAAATTAAAATATATGCCAAGAAATCCAAAAGAGTTCTCAAAATAAAAGTTTTGCTTATCCCAGGTAAACAAGTTTGCTACATTAGAGCTCTGTTTACATTTTAAATTGTTATGTAAACTAGTGGTCGGCACTCATAGCCAACAGGGTCCGAATATGTACGGTTATTTACCTGTAAACTGAATTATGAAATAAAAATACCATCAAAATCTGAGAAAATGGCACATTGATTATCACTGTGATAATCCATGTGCCATTTTTTTTTAATGCCGAATACTGATCGAGAGAAACAATAATTTGAAGGTCTAAATTCAAAAACCTTAAAATTGTTTAACATTCTTTTATGGTAATTTATTGTACATATTATTGTACATTTTTCACAACAAACCCACAGTGTGCCATTTTTATATTTGAACTCATCACTCTAGTGAATGAGTGATTGATTGAGTGAGTGACTGACTGGCTGTTGCTGCACGTACATACATTTGTGTGTTAGTAAATACAATGAGTATGTGTCATGTTAACGGGAAACCCTTATTGTGCTAATAAAAACAAAAAACACCAACAACAACTATGGCAAAATATAAAGCTTATGAAAGGTAAAATGGCAACAGCAACAACAACAACTACAAAAAAATCCCAAGTATCGATTGCTTTTCTTTTCTATTTTTGTTAAACAAAACTCCCATACATTTTTCAAAAGATGGCTGGTCGACTTGACTGCTTCGTTGGACTTAACGCCCTCTGCTCTTTTGCATTATTTGTCTGTTATTTCTTTTTACCCACCATTTAACTCACGAACATGATGAAGTCTAAAGGTAGAGAGCAAAAAAAAAAAGAGAAGGTGTAAATGGTCATGCCATAGACTTACATATTTGTCATTAACAAACAAACTTTGCCAAGTGGATAGTGTTAGCAGCAAAAATGTTTAAGAAAAATCCGGAAAATCTAAAACAATTTTAGGAAATGTAAAAAAAGACTTTGTAGGAATTTTTTTTTAGAATGACATCACAGAGATTTGGACCTTGTTTTCATATGTATGTGTTGAAATGTGTTTTAAATTTGAATAAACTTTTTGCGTAGCAAACAAGTTTAAAATAAATTTTATATATTTCATTGTCTTTCATAAAAATTATGACATTTTTAAATCCGTTTCTTTTTTATTTCGCATTCTTTTTTTTTTTTTGCTGCAATCATTAGTAATGAAAGAAAATATATTTATAATAACATTAAAGAAACTTGACAATGACAATATAAACCAAAAAGTATTGGTTGTTTTATTTTTTATTTTTTTTTTGTCTTCAGCTATTTATACCAATATGACCTTGACGTTGTATGCAATCGGTCAAAACACAAGTATTTTGTAGTTAAACATATAGATAAAAATACATTGTATGTATAAGCTGACAAGTGCTTATTAGCGGACACTCTATAAAGGGTAAGTTTATTTGAAGGGGAAAATTTTTACACAAAAAAGGCAAATGGCTATGAATCGACATGGAAATTCGATTGAATTTGTTGTTGATAACAATATCAAACATTTTTAGGTAAATAGAAATAATTTGTCAACGATAACATGAAACTATCCCTAAATTATAAGAAAATTTGTTATCCAAAACAAATATGTATCTTTATTACGAAAGAAATCGATAATTTTTTATTCTATTCTTGGTTATCGAAAAAAATTTATTTCTAATTAAAGAATAATATCGATAAAATGATATCTTTTATAGAAAATGTTTTGTTATTTTGATTCTTAGAAAAAATTTCCTGTTATCGATAACAAACCTTTATTTAAACTGTATTTTTCTTGTTATCGATACCAGATTTTCTTTGTTTGGGTGGAATTTGTTTGTTAACGATAACAGTTTTATATTATTAGGAAGTTTGCTATCGATATAACAAAAAAAAAATGTGTGTAAAGAGAGAAAATTTGTTAACTTTAACAAACATTTTTCCATAAATAAAGAACATTTTTTAAGGAAAAAAAACTGTGTCTCTATTTAGAAAGAAATCGATCATTTAATATTCTATTATTTGTTATCGAAAACAATTATTTCTATTGTATGCCTTAAAAAAACGGGATTTTTTAAACGTTTAGCTTTTATTTTGAAACATTTGTACAAAAAAAATTTATTTAAAGTATTGGCAACATATGGATTCCGAGCCAAAAGAACTGTTCATCTTTTGAGGCCAAGAACTAATTAGGCCAATAAAGCTCTGTTTCAAAGTGAAGCGTATCCCAGAGAGATCGTTCTGCATTGATCGAAACAAATATCAGTGGGACGGGTCAAGGTCTGGACTATAGGGCGGGTGAGGCAAAAAATTCCCACCACTTTATTATAAATACTTTTTAATAAATATTGCAACATGTGGCAGAGTGATGTCATGATGGAATATTACGGTTTCATGTAGCTAGTATTGCGAATCCGTTGCATTCGGTACAGATTCCCTGTGATGGTCTGGTCAAATTTTAGCAGCTCATAATAGATAGGATCCGTTTGCTGCCACCAAAGTATCATGGATATTTGGCTTTGGTGACGATTCGGTTGATTGTTCGGGCTTCACATGCGATTTCTTACACTTCGAGTTATCGTAGTGGATCCATTTTTTATCGCAAATAATGATTCGCTGCGAAAATGATTTACTTTTATAGCATTCAAGCAGCATTTTAGATATACAAACTCGACTTTCAAGGTCTCTCAGCTTCAATTCGTCTGGTACCCAATTTCCCTGCTTTATATGAATACAGCTGCTTGCAAAAGTTTTGATTTTGCAAGCTCATGTTGAGTTTGACGGCAATCATTATGAAGTAATGCCTTCAAATAGTTTGGTCTCTACTTATTTATAATATGTCGTTATCGATTATTCCTTATTTATAACAAATTTCCTGTCAAAATCGATAACAAATTTTTTTTATTTGGAACAAAATTTCTATGTTTGGGGAAAACAATTTTTTTCTCTAGTCAGAAATTATCTCTTTTAAGGAATGTTTATGGGATATCGATAACAAATTGTATCTATTTAGGGGCATTTTTTTATAGCGATAACAAATTTTCTTTATTTAGAGAAACATTTTTGTTATCAATTTAAGAAAAAATTTCTATTATGGATAATTTTTTTTTCTATTTAGAGGATTTAGCTAGAATTTGTTTTAACGAGGACAAATTTTCTTTATTTAAAAAAAAATTATCGATAACAAATTGTATAAATTTAAGAAAAATTTATTGTTATCGATAACAAATTTTCTCTATTGTGAGAATTTTTTCATATCTTAATTTAATTTTATTTGGTTATCAATAATAATTTTGTATATTTAGTAACAAAATTTTGTTGTCAATAACAAATTTTCTGTTAATATGAAACTTTTCGTCACTTAAAATGCAAAAGGTGTATTATCACTTTTTAAAATTTTACAGATGAGACAAACAACTTAATAAAATTAAAAGTAATGAGGTATTTTTAAATATAGAAAGCTACAAATTTGTGAAAATTAAAAACTCAATTTTGAATTTTTTGGTTGTTACGCCCTTTTGCTCTTTTTCAAGAATACTTTTTGCTTATTTAGAGAACACTTTTTGTTATCGAAAAAAAAAATTTTCTTTATTAAAGAATATTTTTCTTTGTTCAGAAATAATGCTTTGCTGTCATCCAAAACTTGTCTTTGTATAGAGAAAATTTATTTTGTGTTACCTTAGCCTTTATAGCTCATTTCAATTTCGTTTAGATTTAGTCTAAATTCCAGCTACTTGTTGGCTTATTATATAATTTACTTGTGGCCATATTAAAAATATCAAACACCCATAAGACTGTTAATAGAATATTGCATGATTTTGAATGTATGAATTGTGATTTTTTAAAAAAATAATGTTCACACTTATCAATAGCTGACATATGCTGAAATCCGCATTGAAAGTTGAATATTATTTTTTTTAAAAAAGGGGTGAGGGGCTAAAGATTTAATAATAATATTATATTATTGAACTATTTCCGCATGCAATTATTAATTCTTTCCATACACAGTACAACACATGATTTTGGGACTCAATTCTGACAATTGCACGTGAAAGTAGCCCCAAAAATAAGAACTTCTGCATCATTAGTTTTGTCAAGTTGGCTGCCGTATTAATTTAATGGCCATACGAATTTTTTTTCCTCAAGGTGGATTTTTTTCACTTTTTCTATATTTTAGCACGGTTATATCTCGTATACCGTACGAAATATCTCTTTTGTGGCTGAAGCAAAGTTGTAGATATTGAATAGTAGAAAAAAAGTACGGAACATACCTACCCGAAAAAGAAGCATATAGTGCCTTAAAAATCGCCAAAATGCCCATTTTTAAATTTTTTAACCAATTTTTCACCTTTTTTGCTCAATAACTGGATTACAAATCCAATTATGGACCGATCACCATGAAATTAGATCGTGTGATTTGTGTCTATATGAAAGTTATTTATCATGAATTTTGTATGTATACCATAATTTTTCACAGATTTATGCACTTTAAAGTGATTTTCGGAAGCGTGTCTTATATGTGAGCTATGATTAATTATGGACCGATCATAAACAAATTTGGTACATATAATTTGTTCGGCCCAATAACAAAGACTGTTGAAATTGGCTGAAATCGGTTCATTATTTCACCTAGCCCCCATACAAATGTCTTCCCGAAATTGGACTTTATCGGTCATAAATGTTTAATTTATATATGTATATACACAAATTTCGCTCCAAATAAGTTTTATATATACAAAATTCATATCAAAAAATTTTATTATGATCGGTCCATAATTATTCTTAGCTCCCATATAAGACCCGCTTCCGAAAATCACTTTAAAGTGAATAAATCTGTTAAAAATTATGATATACATACAAAATTCATGATAAATAACTTTTATGTAGACACAAATCACACGACCTAATTTCATGGTGATCAGTCCATAATTGGATTTGTAATCCAGTTATTGAGCAAAAAAGGTGAAAAATTGGTAAAAAATTTAAAAAAAATGGCCATTTTTGCGATTTTTAAGGCACTGGATGCACCTTTTTCGTGTAGGTATGTTCCGTACTTTTTTTCTACTATTCAATATCTACAACTTTGCTTCAGCCACAAAAGAGATATTCCGTACGGTATACGAGATATAACCGTGCTAAAATATAGAAAAAGTGAAAAAAATCCACCTTGAGGAAAAAAATTCGTATGGCCATTAAATTAATACGGCAGCCAACTTGACAAAACTAATGATGCAGAAGTTCTTATTTTTGGGGATACTTTCACGTGCAATTGTCAGAATTGAGTCCCAAAGCAATGAACTGAAAAATGTTGTACTGTGATATTGAATACTACAAAATGAGAGTCATAACCCCCACACATACACCACACAATTTCAATTCATTAATCATTTTTAGTGTTTGAAATTACCTTTCAAAATATTTGATTATTTTTTTTTTGTTCTTCAAAATAAATTTAAGCCAAATAAATGAGTGTTAATGTGCAATACCAGCTACTTAAAATATTAACAATAATAATCGCCATGTTATTGTATTATTTATTAATAATTTGTTGTCGAATAAAATATGAAAAAAAAATAAATAAATAAACACAACAACACGAATTTAACCTTGTACATGATTTTTGCATTGAATGATGGAATTAAACCATCATCTTTTTAGTTGTGTAAACAAGAAATGAAAAAAAAATAAATTACCTTAACCACCATAAAACTATGAATATAATAGAAAAAAACTGAAAACATTAACGCTTTTAACCAAGAACAAGCTAAACAACAATAGATTGTTTTACACAACAACAACAACAACAAAAAACTATCTTATAAATATTAAAGTCATGTTTTTTTTTGTTATTATTTTTAACCGCTTTTTATGAATGTTAGCAACCAAAATAATAAAAAAACAAAAATTAAGCAAGAAAACGGATGCATTTTATAGTGGCCTCTAATGTTGAATATCAAATTATTTTTTCATTTTTAATTTGCAGGTTTATATCAAAATTAAAAGTATTGTATAGTACAGAGTATTGCGTTAAGTTATTTGGCTTAGAGTCTAATTATTTTCAAAATTATATGCTTAATAAGCAGAATTAAACAAATACTATGAACTCATATATATTCTTAATTTAAGTCATAATTTCCATTTGTTTAAACCGCATAATTTAAATATTATCTCATATTTTTCTATTCAAAAAGAAAAAAAAAACCTAAAACAATAAAATTGTTGCATTGTTTAAAGTCAGTTTTAATAAGCGTAATAATAACCCTAATAATACTGACATTTTTGAAAAATAAAACATTGTTTTTTTCTTTAGTAATCAAAATATGATAATGTCTCTTATAATCAAAATATATGTATGTTGCGCTTGAAGGATTTCATTTCATGATTAAATTACGTCTAGTAGAGTTGAAGAGTATTTGTTTACATTTTTGTTAAAATTTTTCCTGAGAACTTTATTGTTTAATTAGTTAGAAACATATAGAGAATATACTCTGGAAAATAACATTTTCGTAGAAATTTGTTCATACTATATGGCCCTCCATGCAGTTTTAGAGCTCATTTTGATATCTGTTGATATCTTAACCCAGCAAAATCTCTACTTACCTAGTAAGCCAATACGTAATATTTGAGCTAAGTGATCAATTCTTATTATTTGTTTTAAACACTAGTTATATTTGTTCGCGATTTCGCTTACAAATGTACTAGCATTCACCCCAAGAAAATGAAGCTAAAAATAACAGAAAAAATTGCCTTGTCTGGGAATCGAACCGGCATGCTCGATTGTCTAGTCTAGCTGCTTACACACTGCTCCATGTACGAGTTAACAATGGTTTTAGCATAAACATTTAAATTAATATACATAATATGAAGAAAGAAATAAATGGCTTCGACTGGTGTTGGTGTTGACCCACTAACGCACAGTGGGAAAAATCACCAATCTAGCTTATAAAAAATCGTATCTTTTAAACTATTGATCTGAGGAGTAAGAAATGTATGAAGCGATTGTAGCTAATAGAGTGATCTTTAAATATGTTTCATTACAGGGTGCACCAAAAGGAAGGTTTTAGTGAAAATTACAATTTTTCTTCATATTAAAGTTCAACAAAATAAATCAGAATTTAATGTTTAAATAAAACTCAACCAAAATGTTATAACGTATCGATTTTCAGTCAAACACACTAGAAAGCTGTGCTAAATGCAAAAATCCCTTACCATCCTGTATAAAAACAAGTAACAAAGCTGTATTCGGCTGTGCCGAATCTTCAAAAATTTAAACTTTAAAATAAAAATTTTAAATATTTTTAGGAAAACAAAATTTTGTTTTTAATTTATTATCAAAAAAATTTGATTGCAAAATATTTTTTTAATTTAAAAAAAATGTTTGAAATTTATTTGTGAAAAAAAATTTTTGGTTAAAAAATATTTTTCCCGATTTTGACCAATTGTAGGTCCGACTTAATTTGGTCTTATATACGCCATTGCAAAGGTCTTTGAAATATCTATTATTGGATACCTATATTATTGTCTTAGTAGTTCAGATATAGATAAAAAATAGGTCAAAAATCGAGCCGATTGTGTCGAACAGAGACGGAAGAATTCCCGATATATTGATATATGTATGAATCATTTATGTAAGTTATTTGGGGGCTACGGAAAGTGGGCAAATTTTGTTTAAATCTTGCTCGTAATATTGAAATTTAAAAAAAAAAATAATTTATTTTTTTAAATTTTGAATTAATTAGAGAAACAAAATTTATAATTCTCTTGCTTTAATCCTCTAACCAGCAAACTTTAAAATTCTAAAAAAAAGTTGTCGAATAATTTTATAGGGTAATTATGACCCAATAAACTCAGAAAAAAAAACTAGGAACCAGGTGCAAAAAGGTGAAGAGTGCCTCATAGTGTTGGTGCCGGTTTAGGTGTACAAAATAATAATTATGATACGATTTTATTGAAAAACTAATGAAAAAGAAGTAGTAAAAAATATTTCGAATAGATCGGGCGACTAAAAGTTAGTAAAACTTTGATTTATAAAAAAAAAAATACAAAAAATTTCACGTGACATCACTCATAAAACAGCTGACAGAACAAAAACTAAAAGTCAGAATGATTTTTGATCTTCGAGGGATGTGTTAAAAAAATCTGTAACTTTATAATTGGTGTTTTGTAATGCATGCCTTGAGGCACTCTTGCGGGTTAGAGGGTTAATTAGATTTATTTTTGTTTTCGGTTTTGTAAAAACAAAATTTTGTAAACATTTTAAATGTGCTGGTTGCTTTGCTCTTAAATTGTTTACGGAAGTAAACATTTTGCCAGCAATTATTTTTGACTCAATTTTATTTAGGCTAATTACAGTTTCACTTAGCTACAATAATTGTTTTCTAAATAGAAATAAAACTTTAACGATAACAAATCCTGCATTTAGAGAACATTTTTTGTTATCGATAACAGATTTTCTATATTTAGAGATGTGAATGTGATCGATAACAAATTTTCATTATTAAAAGAACAAATTTTATTATCGATGATAACGAGCGTTCTGTATTTAGAGGAACATTTTTGTTAACGATAACTATTTGTTTCTATTTATAGAAAAACTATATTTGGCTGTGTCCATGTACACTTTGAGATAAATATTAAATAATGTTTGGTGAAAAAAATTTTGTTAAAAAAAATAATTTTGGAGAAGAAAAATCATAAAATTCTGAAAATACTAATAGAGGAGCCGCAGAACAAAAGGTACTTTTTT
Organism: Calliphora vicina; assembly: GCF_958450345.1. Taxonomy (NCBI): domain Eukaryota; kingdom Metazoa; phylum Arthropoda; class Insecta; order Diptera; family Calliphoridae; genus Calliphora; species Calliphora vicina. The sequence continues at coordinate 48,779,182 of NC_088780.1, forward strand.
GAAAATTAAAAAATTTTGGGAAATTGATTTTTTCTAGAAGATTTCAACCTAAATATTATAAAAATGCCAAAAAATCAATTTTTAAAAAAAATTGAAAAAGTACCTTTTGTTCTGCGGCTCCTCAGTACTTTTCAGTTGAAAGGTTATAGAGATTACCTTTTCATATGCTATATATACTCATTGATTTTAGTTGAGGGTCCAAAGTTCATTGTCTTGAAAAATTTGTTTGAAATTCTATTAATATACCCCTTTATTCATATAAATTTTTAAATTTATTAATGATTTATAAAACAATATTTCCATACAAAATTTGTTTTAAAACTATTTAATGGTAAACTGTGATGTTCCTAATTATTAAATTGCTGTGCATGTTTTTTTATTTGATTTGTTTCACAAAATTCTCAAATGCAAATGATAAGTCTTCCTATAAGTCTTATTATTATAACAAGTGCATATTTATAGATGTTATTGTTTTTTCTTTTTGTTTTTTTGAATATTTTGTTTATGAATTTGAAATATACCATATTATTTTCAACATGCAATCTGCTGTTATGTAAATAATATACATTTTATTTCAATTATTATACAATACAATCTAAATAAATAAATATTGTTTTTGTTTTATCAATTAATAGTTGAATAAACTTTTAAATTATAAACAGCAAGAGAGTAGGTTGAAAGGGGAAATGTTTTTTTTTTTGATTCTATAAATTTTGAAGCAGAATAATTTTAAAGTAAGAAAGTATAGCCGGTCCAGCACGAATCTATAATACTCTACACCGAGAAGTTTTGCTTTACTTCTGTAATTTGAAAAACAAAAAGTGTAGCTCAATCATACCGATTGCTCAGCAAAGCTTATGGTGAATGTGTTTCATCGGTTTCAACGTTCGAGAGATGGTTTGTGTTGTTCAGAAGTGGAGATTTTGATACAGAAGACAAACATTTTTGAAGACCAAGAATTGAAAGCATTACTCCATGAAGATTGTTGTAGAACTCAACAAGAGCTTGCAAAATCATTGGGAGCTACTTAATCAGCAACTACGAGCAGCAGGATTCATCCAAAAGCTGGAAAATTGGGTAACAAAAGACCTTGAAAGATTATTATGTGTGGCCGAAATTCATTTTTTCACCGAATCATTACTGGCGTTGAAAAACGGATCGATTACGATAACCCGAAGCATAATAGAATGAAGTGGTTGAGAAGTTTTGCCTCACCTGCATTATAGTCCAGACCATGATACAAAAACATAAGGTACACCCGGTAGAAAATAAATTCTCAATTATACAATTCTTGTAATGTCAAACAAAAGAAAATATAAAAAAATATGAAAAAAATCAAAATCAAAGTTTGACGTTATAGGGCTAAATATTGAAAACTCTCCCTAGTGATTCTACCTTCTACAATTATTGTATCATGGTCCAGACCATAGAATAATATATCCATAGAAGCGTTACTGAGAGGAAGAAAACCTAAGTCTGTTGTCAAAAACCTAAGTCGTGAGAATGTATTAGTACATAGTTTTGATATTGTATTGGTGCCTTTTTAATTTTCACCAGACACACAGAGTTGTATAAAAATGTTTAAATTTTAATTTATTAAAATTTTCTTTTATTTGCAATGCCAAAATTTTAAACTCTGTTCTATAAATTAAATTCCACCACAAATAAAATTAAGTGTCAAAAATTAATAAAAAATATTTTTGTTCGTTTGAGCAATATTAACGTGTTTCGGCAAAAAAAAGTGTCCTTAAAAGTATTAACAAAAAAAAAAATGCCAAATATTGTGTAGAAGTGTAATAAAGTGGTTCGGTCTCTATTTAATCGGAATATCGAAGTTAAAATTTCAAGTATTTTTATGTGGTTAATTCTCTCACAAGTATGTTGAATTCACATATCACTAGTACGTGTGAAGAGAATAATTATTTTACTCTCAGTTGCACCTCTAGTTGTACCCTATGGTCCAGACCTTGTCCCGTCCGACTATTATTTGTTTCGATTGAAGCAAAACGCTTTCTCTGGGATACGCATCATTTTGGAACAGAGTATCAGAAACCATATGTTGCCAGAAACATGGGAAAAGTTCATAGCTAACAATGCCCAATACTTTGAATAAATTTATATTGTAAAAATTGTTTACATTTTTACATTAAATCGTTGACATTTCCTTTGAATACCAAATATAGTAAATATTATTTGTTGTTATTTTGACTTAATTTTAGCTGAGCTTTGGTTTCTGGGAATTCTTATCAGTTAAATAAAATATAACTAATTTGAAATTAATTGTTTTCAATAAAAGGTAATGAACTTTTCAAATAATTATTTTTTTTTTTTTTGAAATATGCAAATTTTGCAAAATATTTATTAATTATAAAAACGTGAGTTTTTAATTAAATTGCATTTAAGAAACATTTTAATGCATTGCAAACTGTTAAAGGCAGTTTAGTTTCGAAAAAAAATTGAAAATTTAAAATTCTTAAAACGCAGCTAGATCATTTATTTTTTATTATTTATATTTTATGTGCTTAGAAACCGGTAGTTGTTATAAATCTTTTTAAGTGTTTTAAAGATTTAAAAATTTATTTATTTATTTTAGATTTCAGTATCCAAATGCGTTTTAGTGTTTCGTAATTTCAAAGAAATAAAAACAATTTGCATTTACTCATTCTCTTTGAGTATGTAGGTGTCACAATTCATTTTAAAACAATTTGTTGCTAATTTTAATTTTTCGTTTCGCAACTATGAAAACAAATATTAAACAAATGTTTTGTATATTTTGTTGTTGTTTTCAAACACACATTCTAATATTTTATGACTTGTTTTGTATTTCATTCTTTATTTTTTTTATAGTTTCATTTTATTGTATATATAGTAAGTATAAGAGAAGTCTGTCTGTCGGGGTATCAATGACCGCTAAAATGCAATCAACCTATTTCAAGGCTAAACTTTTCATCCAAATCAAATACTCATTCATACATATTTATATAAAAATATTTGCAAAAAAAAAATAAAAAAAAATATGAGTATTTACTGCCACAGCAACAAATTAAACAATACAAATACATTGTATTTTTTCTGGTTTAATGAAAAGAAATTAAAAAAAATATTCTCCCGTAATATTGTGAGCCTTTAAGCAAAAAAAGAGTATTTCTAATAGAGAGGGTTTATTTAAGGTATTCACTTCAATATTTTAAAGACTAGGAAATTTAAGGTTTCATATTTAACAACAAAAATATGGCACATATCTTAGCTTAAACTTGTAAGCTTTGTGCTAATTTCTAATAAATGTGATTCTTATTTTCTTACCGGAATACCCCTATTATCTTGGAAATGTCTGTGTTGTTTTTTGCAACTTTGTTGCAAAAACGAATTTTTATTTGTTGTTTACGATTTGTTTTCTATTTAATTTAATTTATTTTATTGTTTGTATATGCATAAACAGAAATATTGTATTATTAAGAATAAATAACTAGACAAAACAATGACAATTCGTTAAAATCTCATTAAAAAAGAAATCACTACAAATAAAAACAACAATTATTTGACAGTTAACAATTAGTTAGAAAAAAAAGAAGCTACCATAACTTGAAATAAAAACTCACATGATTTAGAAAAAGAAATCAATTATCATATTCGACAATTTGTTGTCTTTAACATATTTTTTAATTGTATGAATTTGCAAATAATACAATTTTCTATATATTTTTGAAAAGAATACACTTTTACCTTTACGATGATATATAATACGACTATTTTAGTTTTTTCACTTGTCAATTGCAGCCAAAAGAAATCCGGATTTGCTAAAAAACTTTTTTATATTTGAACTTTTTTTGAGAAAAGTCTTCTATGAATTTTTAAATAGCAAAAATTTTTATACAATTTCGGAAAGAATAAATTGTTTGCTTTAAAAAAATATATATAAAAGACTTTTTGAATTATTTCTCATGACCATTATAATCAAATATGTTTGAACATTTCTTTAATAAACTTGTTACTTTTTTAGTTTTAGTTGACAAAAATCTTTTATGAATTTTAATATAATGGAAAGTTAAATACATTTTTAGAAAGTAAACACATTTGTCTATACACTTATATATAGTAAGTGCGTTTATCAATTGTATGTGTCAATTGGACCCACAATTTTCTTAAAATTTTATCCAATTTTGTTCTTTTTAGCAAATTTGTTTTAGAAAATTTTAAATAATTAAATTATTAATATATTTCCAAAAGGACAACACTTTTTACTTTACATTGATATATAATATGTGAACTTTATCTTTTCTACAGCTTAAGTGCAGCCCAAGGACAGGCAAATATGTTCAAATTGTTTTTGATAATTTTTTTATTTTTTAAATTTTTCTAACAAAAGAGATCTACAAATTTTTACAATTTACAATTTTGGAAATAATAACTTGTTTGCTTTAAAACAATATATAAAAAAAAACTATTTGAATTATTTCACATGATAATTATAATCAAATATGTGTGAACATTTTTTTAATAAGCTTGTTACTTTTTTAGTTTTAGTTGACAAAAATCTTTTATGAATTTTAATATAATGAAAAGTTAAATATATTTTGGGAAAGCAAACACATTTTTCTATACATTGATATATTGAAAGTGTAGTTTATCAATTGCATGTGTCAATTGTACCCACAATTTTCTTAAAATTTCTTTTACATTTTGTTCTTTTTAGCAAATTTGTTTTAGAAATTTTCAAATAATTAAAGTATTTATATATTTCCAAAAAAATAACACTTTTTACTTTACATTGATATATAATATGTCTACTTTGTCTTTTCTACAGCGTAAGTGCAGCCCAAGAAAGACAGGCAAATATGTTAAAAAAAATGTTAATATTTTTTTTTTATTTTTTCTCTTCTTTTAACAATAGAGTTCTATGAATTTGTAAATAATAAAAATTTTAATACACTTTTGAAAAGCATAGATATTTTTCTATTTAGTGATGTATATTATAATAATGTTATCAATTCTATATGTCTAGTGGACCCTAAAGATATTGGGTTCTGCTCGGAAATTTTTTTTTTAACTTTTTACTTTTTTGAACAAAATTCTTTTGAGAGTTTTTAAATAATAAAATGTTTTATACATACTCTTTTCTTTATATTGATATATAATTTGTCCATTTTATTGCTACCACATGTCAATTGGAACCAAAAGATATTGAAAAAGTTTTGAAAATTGAAAAATTGTTTTGATCTTTCTGGCTAAAGTCTTCAATACATTTTTAAATATTAAACGTTTTTACATATTTCTGGCTAGAATACAGTGTTTTATGCATATTTTTGTTATTTCACACGTCAATTAGAACTAAAATATATTGAAATGTGCATGAAAATTTCTTTAAAAAACATAGCAGTTTTTCGGCTTTTTTACTAAAATAAAAGTCTTTTATAAATTCTTAACAATTAAATGTATTATACAGTTTTGTAAAAAAGCATGACCTTTCCTTTAAACTGATGTATAATTCAGCTTTCTTAAAAATAAATTCATTCAAATGTATTTGAAAATTTAGTTTACTCCCAATAATTATTTTTACTGGAATTCAAGTTGAAAGCAAGTGTAATTAAAGCCTTGAATTGTAGTCAAACAATTGAATTATAGTCGTAATACAGTTTATTTCAATAGCATTCTCCAGTAAAAAGGAAACATAAATTCAAACCATATGTTTTTTGTTTGAAAAATATTGAATTTTTTCAAGTTTAAAAAATAATTATATTCAAGTGTTTGAATTTTTGGGGCTTTGGTGCTTATATTGGGCTTTCTCAGACCTTTCAAAAATTTTCTTATTTGAAATTACAATCAAAATTGAATAGAAATGTTTTCGAAATTGAAAAATGATGACGTTTTAAACTCCAAATAATTTAATTTGATTTTTGCTTGTATCTTTGTTATTACTTTTCTTTGTTAAATTTTTATATATTCATTCATATAGCTGTCAAACTTTTGCCAAAAATTAATTATGAAAAATATGCATTTGAAAATCTGTTTAAATAAATTTCACTTACTTCATCACCTCTGCTTTGTATTATACATTTTTTGTATGAGTTTCTGAGTAAATCATTTTGTTAATTTATTCACTTTTTTTTTTATTTTTAAACATTTGTGTATGAACTCACCTGCAAGAAAAATAGAAAGAATGATAAAAAGTTAATTAATTTGTGTTTAATTTTTAATATGCTTAAAAAAGAAGCAAAAAAAAAATTTTATTGAAAATAAAACATTAATAATATTAAGAATTTAATTAATTTATTTGTTTATTTATTAAGTCATCAGTATAAAGATTAATAATAAAGGACACATGTTGTTATCTAGTAACTGATATTTTGATTGAACATTAGATCATTATGCCAAGTGAATTTCTCTTATTTTGAGATCTTGTTTTTTAGGATTTTTTTAGGTTTAAAAAAATGGTCAGTTATTAGGTCTCTGAATGTAGCTACTTTTGGCCTTGGAATAAAGATTTCTTAATTTCATACATAAAAATCTTTGAATTATTTGTAAATAGCGCGAACATATTTCAAGAGCATTTAAAGTTTTTATTTTAGTTTCTAAAAATCTTTGTATATTAAAATTTTCTGAATATTTTTATAATTTTAAACAATAAACAATATAACCTTTCTAGATATATAAATTAAGTTTTCAATTTCTTTTTAATTATAAAAAAATATATACAAGCAAACTTAGCATTTCTAGAAAAAATTTCAAGTCAAGTGATTGAAACATAAAATAGCAAAACCTTAAAAAAAACAACAACAAGAAAGTGTAATTTTCTTGAATACAAAATAATCAAAATTGTTATGTTTACATTGCGTATACTTGATATTAATTGGCTGAGATGTAACAATTACATATTAATCATACGCTTCGGGCAACATTTCTCTGATTTACTAATTAATATCAATCATACGCAATCATTACATTGAAATTAAAATCAATATAATTATATAAAAATGTATGTTAATTTATAAGAAAAATATGAAAATCTCTGGATATTTTCTTATTATATCAAACGTTTAAGTAAATTAAAGTAAAAAGTTAAAGAAAATAAAATAAAACCTACTGCAAGGTAGAACTCAAACCTCTTAACAATCATGAATTTTAATATTAATGTGGTGTAATAACCTTGAATTAAATGAATGTTGTATTGTCCCAAGCAACTTGCAAGTGTGAGCTTTCTCTGCATTATAGCTGTTGTTTGCCAGGAACTTAAGTTTTTGTGGAGACGATTTCTTTTGTTTTCCCTAGGAAAATGTCTTGGCTAAAAGCAATTTATGTAAATTAGATATTTTGCTATGATATCAGCCGCAAATGCTTGATTTGAACACGCAACTTTAGCAAGCGTAGACTAATAACAGGAAAGGTATTAAAGAAATACAGCAACTCCTTAAAAAAAGTGGCCCCTATACGAGTATTAAAGTTAAATAATAGAATTGTTAGGGTTTTTTTTGTTGAAATAATATTGTAGAATTATATTGTATAATGTTAGAGTGTATGAGAGTTTTTGCATATTAAGGCACGTTTACCTAATGGTTTTTTTGGCCTTGAGTTTTTCCATTAAATATTGATTTTTCATAACGTCAAGTATTATGGTAAATGGCTTATTTGTTTAAGTAAAGAAAGTCCTAATAAAGTTGTAATGAAGAGCTTTTTTTTAATATAGGGAGTTTAGCAAAACAGATTTTTTTATGAATTAAAAATTAAATTTGTTTAAAGAAAATTTCTAAAAATAATAATTTTTTAGATTGTTTTATCCAATTTTGTTGTATTTGTTGTATTTATAAATAAAACTGTTGGTATGCCACATTTTTTTAACCATTTAGCTTCAAAATAATATTATTTTTAGGAAAAATTTACCCCTACTAAAGTAAATATTGTCAAAATAAATCTATATGCAGTGTTTACTGAAATAAAACATATTTGTTTTTCTTTTATTTGTGCAAAAATTTAGACCTGCGCTTTAATTAAAGCCGGTTTTAGCCTTTAAATTCTAAAGCAAAAATGTTTATTCTCTTGGCATTTAGTTTTCTCTTTCATATTTTTTAATCAATTACAAAACAAGTAACCGGCATATAAACAAAAACAAAAAATATTTAGTACAGTTGCTAACTATTTTACACAGCACTATGTTTAAGGCAAAAATTCCAACAAAAAAAAAATCCTTCTATACGCAAGCAAACGACCCAGTTTTAAAGGAAAATGCAAGCATACCCTTAAAATTTTGAAAGATTTATGTAGAGAAAAGCACCTAGTTTAGGCTCTCTCACTAATTCGCTGCAAAACCAACAAAACCGTTAAGAAAAATATTGATTTTCTCTTTTACGAAAATGCATGTAAACAAACCACCCTTAAATATGTATAAATATTACAGTAAATAAAACTGTGAGAGTGATGCAAAGAGATAGACGGAGAGAGAGACTTACATGCATTTACACCAGCAACAAAAGGGCGAATTGAGCTAAAATAACCGTTAAAATAGTAAAGAGCGTAATAATATGTGTATTTACATGTATGCTTTTTGTTTTTGTATTTTACAAAGAGTGCATTTGTGTTTATTTTGTTTAAGTACTTGATATTAGAGCAAGGATTTTCTTGCATGACCTTGAATACATTTACAATTTTTGCAATTGCTGTTGTGTTGCCATGTGTATTTGTATGATAGCAACAACAACAACAATTAATTGTTGGCATATATTTGTTTTTCATGAAAGAGTGTGTGTTGTTTTTTTTTTCAATTGCATTGTAGGGTAGAGTTTTTTCTGTAGGTTTATAATATATTTTACCTTGACAATAAAAATTGCCAACAATATAAAAAGAAGCTAACAGTATACTAAAATTAATATTAATATTTAAAAAACAAATTTTAAAAATTGAATGATTTATTTGAATAAAAACGATTTTATTTCAAACTTTAATCCTTTTAGAATTAGAAACTTTTTGCGTAATTAATTAAATCTTTTGGTGTTTGTATTCAAAAAAAAACTTACTTAACCTGTCATTGTATTTTTTTCTCTATTTTGATTTATTTCATTTTAAAAAATTAGTTTTTTTAAAGATTTTTTTCAATTTTATCATAAAAAGTATTATTTTTTTAATTTAAATAATTATTTTTTAATTTTTTTCAAGTTTTTATTTTAAATTATACGTTTGTTCTTTAAACAAACAATAAATTAGAGCAATTTTAAGTCTCACTAAAAATTTTTTCTTACTAAAACGAAATCTAGCAGTTATAATTAATTTTAATTAATGGCTTTTTGTGAAGCCGGTTTTTAAATTATTCATTTAGCACACCTTAAAGCTGAGACTGAATTCAAAAATTATATATTTATGTGTTTAGTTGAAATGATATTTATAATAAATTTAAGCCAATTAAAATTTTAAAATTTAATTCATAAATCTAGATTGTAGCTAACAATATTTTAAGAAAAAGCATTAGAAACCGAAAAGTTTTTAAACCAAACTTTTATTTATACAAAAGTTGTTATTTAAATAACTTGAATACTGTAAGCTGAACTAAGTATTTTAGTTTTTTCAGCTAAATTGTTTCCATTTTGAACACTTATGTATCCCAGGTAGTCAGTATGACAGCCTGTGGCTTATCTTGTGTACAAATAGCACGATTATAGAAATAATTTTTAGAAAGTCTAAGTCCTTCCCTATAAATTTTGTCTACAACTTTTTCCTATCCGACTAGTACTTTAGAAGTTATATGTAAATTAATGTTCGAAATGATCAACTTTGTCCCCTGTCACTCATTTCTTTTTTTACAAGCTGGCTTATTACAAACTTCATCTCCTCTAAATCTAGGACATTCTCTATAATTTTTAACAACATTATCTACCAGTCGTTCTAGACATTCTGTTGATACATATTTATTACAATTTATTCATAACCACTGTATTAGAACACAAAAGTGTTTTGTTTTAGAAACACACGCCAACTAAACTAAGCAAAAAAAAAATTACTAAAACAAATTTACGTCATATTTGCAATTAACATTCAAACAAAACAAAAAAAAAATCATCATTAAATTCATTAACGTTTGCAATGAATGACAATTAAAATTATTTGCAGCTGCAATTGGGTTTTGGGTTCTTGCTGCACTGTAAATGGATGTAAGAGGGGTGTTTCCATTTGTTGCTGATACGTACAGAGTCACCGAAAACGCCAACACTGCGATTGCACTGTTTATAACTACTGATCTCATTGTCAAATTAATGGAAGTAAAAGTCATTGTAAACTAAAGGAATGGGAAGTTGAACCATGGGAATGAGTGGAAAATGTAATAAATTTTAAAATTATTGCAAAAAAAAAATTGTAAATTTAAAATACACTCATTTTATAAACAAGATATTTGTTTAACATTTTTTTTATAAGAGAATTCTCTGTTTTATACAATTTCAAGGATTTTGGAGTGCAAACATTATTTATAATTCAATTTTGTTAAAAATATCATAATTTTTACGATTTAAAGGTTTTCAAAGAAAATTTTTGTAATTTCGAAAACTCAAACTTAATTTCGAACTAAATTTTGTATCTAAAAATTATTTTAACTTTAAACTTTATTTAGTTTTAAAAGATTTAAGCTTTTTAAGCAATTTCGAAGTTATGTTCGAATTTTTCGCAATTGTCAAAATGTTAATATTTGGCTTTTTTAATATGAATATGGCAATAAATAGTTAAAAATTTTATTATTTGCATTTTTGGATAACTTCGAAAATTCGAACTTAATTTAAAATTTAAATTTTTCCACAAAAATTACTAAAATTAAAAAATATTGTCTTTTATAAGCAACATTTATTAATTTTTAAGCAATTTTCAATGTTCGAATTTAAGTTCGAATTTTTCGAAATCTTAATAATTTTAATATTTTACTTTTTTAATACAGAAATGGCAATAAATTTTGATGAATTTCATAATTTCTGTAATTTGAAGGTGAAAAGCTTTTCAGATAATATCGAAAATTTGAACAAAATTTCGAATTCGATTTTTTTTTATAAATTTTTTTGAAAATTTAAGCATTTTATAAACAATATTTATTAATTTTTAAGCAATTTACAAAATTGGAATTGTAGGATACAGTAAAATTGTTAATACATAATTTGTTTTGAATAAGATGACAATAAATTGCTAAAATTTTTATTGTTTGAATGATTTGAATATTTTTGCTAATTTCGAAAAAGCGAACTTAATTTCGAATTACATTCTAGGGTTCAAAATTATCGATCATTTTATACTAATATAGTTGATTTTTAACTATTTCATCATTTCATAAATAAAATTGATAAATTTTTAAAGAATTTTCAAAATTTCGAATTTAAGTTCGAATTTTTTGATATTGTGAAAATGTTAATTTTTAACTTTGAAATATGAAATATCTATATTTTATAGACTTTCACATCCATTTTTGCTAATTTCGAAAATTCGAACTTAATTGGGAATTACTTGTTTAGCATAAAAATTACCACAAATTTAATTTTTAATTGATTTTTGAAGACCTTAACATTATAATAAATAAATTTTATTAATATTTAAGGAATTTAGAAAATTCGAAAATAAGTTCGAATTTTTTTTAAATTTTTCAAAATTAAAAATGCTATTATTTTGTAGTAATTAGAATACATTTTTAAAGAATTACATGATTTTTAAGATTTCTAGAATATTGTATCACTTTTTGCTGATTTCAAAAATTCGAACTTGATTTCGAGCTACACATCTGTATTTAAAAATTTCTGAAAATTAAATATTCGATTGATTTTTAATGATTTCTTGAATATTGTAGCATTTTTTGCTGTTTTCGAAAATTCGAACTTAATTTCGAGGTTCACTTTTTTAGTTAAAAATATCTGAAAATTAAATATTCGGTTGATTTTTAATGATTTAATAATTTTGTAAACAATATTTATACATTTTTAAAGATTTAACAAAATACGAATTTAAGTTCGAATTTTAAAAATGTATAAATTCAGCTTTTTCTTATATAAATTGTTATGAATTGCATAACCTGTAAGATTTGAATATATTTTGAGCATTTTTTGCTAATTTCGAACTAAATTCGAAATCAATTTTTGGTTAAAAATTACTAAAAATGTTAATGCCTTTAGCTGTCGCAAACAATAGTTTTTGATTTGTAAAAATTTCCACGATGTCGAAAGAAAAATGAGTCGAACAAATTTAAATTTTAAAATTAAAATTCATTCGAATAGTTTTCATACATATTTGCCTAAATCATTCTTCTTTCGACATCTTGGAAATATTAATATTAGGCATTTTTCATATGAAAATTCCTTTAAATTAATAAAATTTGTATCATCTAAAGTATTTTAACGCAATTTCTGTTAATTTCGAAAATTCGAACTAAATTTCGAATTTAGTTTAGTAGCTTTAAAAATCAAGCAGAATATTAAAGATTGATGGAATATTTAAGTAATAATCACATTTGATCAATAACTTTAAATAATTACTAAAATCTTTTATTTTATTACCAGCTAAATCAAAAGGTTACTTCCCCATTTATTTCAGCTAAAACAAATATTATGCATATGAGAAATAAAAACAAAAAACACAAAATTTTCTAAAAACAAAACAACTTTTGTTTGTAGTTTATTTCCACTTTAAAAGTAAATTTTATATTTATAATTAAATAAAGACAAAGAGGGAGAAGGTGGAGAATGGGTATTGCAGCTTGTAATTAAATGCAAAAACTTGGAAAATAAATACAAAGGAATCTTAACACATTCACATAAACATAAATATGAATTAATTTATATAAAAAAATTCAAGGTTTCTTAATAATTTCTTTGATATATTTAACAAGTTGTAACCAGCTAGAAGCTCCTTAGGGCAATCAAAGATTAGTTTCTAATGCTTGACAGCTGAATGGCAGACTGATCTGCAGTCCACTATAGTAATACTGCTTATAAATATTACTTTGGATGTATGTAGCTAATTATAGTGATATTTTTATTTAATTTTTTTTACCTTTAATTATGATTTATAGGTATTTCTCTAAATGCCAGCTTTTTATTTTGCACATTTTTAGTTTAATTTATTTGTTTTAGCAATTACAGTAATTTACAAAATGTCTAAACGACCTGTGAAGTCGGATAAATTTATAGTGATTTTTATTAGTAGTTTATACACTCATAGTTTGAAAAATAAAAAACAATTAAGGGAAAAATAATAGCAAATTAAAAAAAAATCAATAAATTTTTAACCAAAAAAAAAAAAAAATTTAAAAAATTAATTTAAATTAAATTAATAATTTCTATGAAGGGAAAAAAATCTTTAAATTTAAAGATATTTAAGTTTTTTTGTGTGCTAATTTAATGCCCTTTACTGTTGACTTATCTATTATTATCTCCCTCACTTTTGTTGCTGCTGTTGTTGTGTTTAATATTATTATTATTATTGTAAACAACAACATCAGCCTGCATTTGCATCCTCATCAACACTCTCTTCTTGGGTAAACATCAACATCAAATATTTTGCAAACATTGCACAAATTATTCACAACTAACACACAGTGCAGTGAAATATACAGTGGGATCATAAATTACATGAATTGCACGATATCGTTGTTAGTAACGATTATTTAGATTAGCATGACTCATCGCCATAATAAGAACAAATCTGCAAATCTTGGGAACTTTTTTTCATCTACGATCAAATCCAAATACCTGTTAGCAAATTTTAGCTAAACAAAATCAGCAAAAGATTGTTCGAGGTACTGCCAATCCTTTAAAATTTCAGTGCTATTGCTAAAATTAAGATATACGAGGATTTATTCATAATCAATGTTTAACAAAATTTCCATACAAAATTTGTTTTCTTAACAAATTTAAAAATTGCTTCTAAATAAGGGGTTTAGTCTTTTTATTCCTCTAACTGTTAGTAGATATCACAACCATAAAATTAACAAATTTAAAGCTCTTTGAAAACTTTCAAATTCTAGCTGATTTTTTTTTAGCTGCAACTTAAGAATCTGTTTATGGCAATGACTTCTTTATACATTAGATGACATGTCAATAAGACAAAGTTATCAGCTGGTTATCGACAGTACAGAAAAACTTTTAATATTTCCTTAAGTCCCGGTCCACACTGTGAAACATTTGCTGCAAAACATTTGAGTTTGTTGATGAAAGGGGAAAGAGGAATGAAAAAGGGAACTTTGTTTCATGTACATGAAATTTTTGTTGAGTATGTCATCCACATTTATTCGTTCGTATTCGTACTGTACAGAAATGTCAAAAACTGAAAAGCAAAAACTTCACTGTGTGGACACGAATGCAGTTTCAAAAGAGAATTTAAAAATGTTTTGCAGCAAATGTTTCACAGTGTGGACCGGGACTAATTTCGGCCAGCTATCAAAAATTTTCAGTGCTATTAAAAATGTTTTCTACAAAATTTATAAAAAATATATCCATACAACAGTTTTTTTTTATGAATTTTCAATAAAATAACAACCAGAATAAGGGGGTTAGTCTTTAACAAAGTAATAAGTTGGTTGTCATCAATACAGACAAACCTTTAATATTTCAGCTTTTTCCAATCAGCTACTGAAATTTGACTAAATGTGTAAGAAAGTCAGTGGTGTTTTCAAGTTTTTTTGATATGGAAAAAGATCCAGCGGTCTTTTGGTTGTCTATAGTTTTCAACCACATTTTCTGCCAAGCTAAAACACTGTGCTGTTATCGTGTCTAAATAGTTTGTAAACAAAATAATTGCAATTTTATTAAATGTTTTTGAATTGCTGAGTATTGCTGTTTATTACTCCCCCCGGCCTTAAGGCAATTAAGGGTGTGCCATAAGTCCAGACAGCTAGATATATACATACATATTTACAAAAGCGATCATTACACCATCATTTAACAAAGAAAAGATAACAAGAGTTTAGTTTGCAACAAATGACGTAAAGACTTCCGTTACAAAGACGTATACAAAAGTAATTTACATGGGAAATTTTCCAAAGTTTCTATAACTAAAATTATTACTCATTTGATTTGCCAGAATCTTAAAGATATAATTGCATAATATATATACGATTTTGTTTAGTTTTACAAACTATAACTTTTAGTCAAAGATAAATGATAAACAAAACTGTTCTAATTCAAAATCCAAATGATAAAAATTAAAGCAAAAAGAGAGAGAGAGTAAATGTTTTTACTCTCAGCTTACTCTCAATTGCGGCTCTAGTTCTACCCTATGCCAATAACTTTCAAAATCTTCCGAGGTTTAATATACATATAAGTTTGTCTACAAAAATATCCATCTTAAGAGCCCACAAAGCAATATCTGTTTGTTTGTGTAAAACACGCTCAAGTGTAATATTCTAAATCGAAATTGGTAAAACATATTTGGATGGGATTATCATTGTTCTAAGTAGTTTGGTATTGAAAATCAGCTAAATCTGTTCAGTAGAAACGAAACTATTACTAATTAAGATAACCTCGAACTTAAAATTTTTTAGATCTTTTAATATACATTTTTTTTTTAAGATTTAAGCATTTTATAAACCAAATTGTTTGAAACAGTAAAATTGTTAATATTTTGTTTTTAATAAGACGACAATAAATTGTTAATAATTTTATTATTTGAATATTTTTGCTAATTTCGAAAATGCAAACTTAATTTCGAATTACATTATAGGGTTCAAAATTATTGAAAATTTAATATTTAGTTGATTTTAAACGATTTCAGCATTTCATAAACAAAATGAATTAATTTTTAAGGATTTTTCAAAAATCGAATTTAAGTTCGAATTTTTCAAAATTCGATTTCGATTTTTTTTTTAAATTTTAAAAATTTAAAAATGCTATTATTTTGTTGTAATTACAACAAATTTGTTAGGAATTACATGATTTTCGAGATTTTAAGAATATTGTATCAGTTTTTGTTGATTTCGAAAATTCGAACTTGATTTCGAGCTACATTTTTTTAGTTAAAAATTTACAAAAATTTAACTTTTATCAATTTTAAATATCATATTTTATAGACTTTCAAAGCCATTTCTGCTAATTTCGAAAATTCGAACTTAATGTTTTTCATACCACAAATTTAATATTTAACTGATTTTTGAATATCTCAGTATTAGAATTAAAAAAAATTATAGATATTTAAAGAATTTAGAAAATTCGAAAATAAGTTCGAATTTTTTTTTAAATTTTAAAAATTTAAAAATGCTATTATTTTTTTATAATTATAATAAATTTGTTAGGAATTACATGATTTTCAAGATTTTAAGAATATTGTATCAGTTTTTGTTGATTTCGAAAATTCAAACTTGATTTTGAGCTACATTTTTTTAGTTAAAAATTTCCAAAAATTTAACTTTTAGCAATTTTCAACATTGTTACCAACATAAATATTAGTTTGTGTGAACAAATGCTTGTACATTAGGCTTTGATCTACGCTTCAGGAGACTCACAAACCTAGCCTTCTCTTGAAATTTTTAAAACGAAGCTATAAAGAAAAACAAATTCTTAACATCGATCTGTGTTCGATATTGTGTCCACTAACTTCGAAATTTCGTCACTTGAACAAAAAACTTTCGATTGGTCGACGAGTAAGACTCGGCTCGTTCGTGAGCAAAGACTTAATTGACGTGGTAACATTGATCTGATGCTTAGCTTGATGTTGTAATGTGTTTAAGCAATAATGTTGTTGTAGTTTTCACACTATTTGTGATAAAAAAGCAACAACAACTTAAATTTAATGTTGAAATGAGGTTGATTTATTTAATTCCAATTTAAATCTATCTTATTTAAAAAAGTTTTTTCCTATAATCAAAAAGTCCATAAATTGTTTAGAATTTATGTTTCATTTAAATGTATTTGCAGAAAAATGTTTTTGCCCTGAAAAACACTTAGAAATCTTTTTTTTGTCCTCTTTCTATTTAATATTTCCTTTCTTTTTTACTTCCTTTTTGCCAAAAAGGCCGCTAAATCTTGATTTCGTTTTAACAATAAAGCACACTCTGGTTTTGTAATAAATTTATATCTAAATAACAATAATAATTGCTGTAATTTTTGTTGTTGGTGTTGTTTTTCATATTAAAAAAAAACAAAAACAAATACTTGTAGTTTGTTTGATTACAAGCCGTAAAGAACAACAAGATGTAAAAAAAAACAAAAAAAAACTGTGAGAAAAAAAAAGTTCCCTCAAACATGTTAACAACGTATGCAGTTTTATAATAATAAAAATGTTTCGGTGTATAAGTGTAAGTGTCATTTTGTATATGTGCAGTATGAAATTGCAATAGTGTGCGAACACGTGCCGTAATATTCCGGTCCCCTCTGTAGACCCTCAAAATAGTTTGATGGCAAACAGCAAAACAAAATAAAAGATGATGGGGCAAAGCAAAACACAAGCTGGGTTGTTGTTTATAAAATGAAACGAGAAAAACAAAAAAAAAAATCCATTCACTTTCTAAACCCCTTGCCTTAAGCCCCTCCCTCCCCCTGTTTCATAAATATATGAGGAAATGTAAAGGCAAGAGGTGTTTAAGGGGTCTTCAGTTTGAGTGAGTGCAAGAGAGATAGAAACAACAGGAACCCCAGCAAATTGCACTTTAACTATACAAAAAGAAAAAAAAATAGTAATAGCTTTGCTGCTGCTTATAATGTAGTTGTTGTTATATTCCAATGCAGCTGCTGTTGCTGCAAACTGCATTATTCACTAGGTGAATGTATGGTTTTGTGTATGTGTTTTTTTTCTCAGTATTTCGTATGGTTGGCAATTGCGCAACATTTTGCCGGCCGGCATAAATAAGCATCAGTGTATGGGTTTTCAAATAAACACTTTACTTATATATGTAGAATGTAGGTGAGTGTAAAAAAACACAGTTTTTTGCTGAGATGTTTTAAACCAAATTAAAAAAATACCCTTGTATCATAAGCATGTGCCTGCCTAACTGCCCCTGTAAGTATGCAACAGTGTCCCCATTCCCTATTTGTTTTATTCTCACTCTGTCTCTCTCTCTTTGCTGTAATATTTTCTACTTCCCTATAAGTGCATGTATCTATATAAGGGTGGCCCTTATTTACTAATTTTGTGATTTTCGATGCTTGCAAGGTTCAATTGCAAAATCTGATAACGTTTATAGGTCAAAGTAGAAATATTTTCAAAATTAAACTTGCTTTTGCATTTGATTTGATACCAAAAAAAAAACATCTCAAATCCCAAATTTTACATTTTTAAACTTTATTTTTAACGAAATTCAAAAAATTATAAATAAAAATATTTTCAATTCTAAAAACACTAAATAAGGATTAACAAGTAAATGAGCAAAATCATTTTTCTTTTAAAATTTCAATAATTTATTTTCGCGATTATTTGAATATTGCCTTATATATGAGCTAATATATGGGCAATTCCACGACAATGACAACCACGACTGAAAATCTGTTACGTACGATATTAAATTTTATTTTTTATAAAATCCTCCAAAGATTATTTTTATTTAAATACCTTGCCCTGTAGCTATTTACTAATGTTAGTTCTTCAAGTTTCTCCAACCCACATACACCTGCCTGTTCTTATTTATTTGAAAATAAAATATCTAAATTTGTACTGCATACTTTAGGGGACTTTTTTTATTACAGTTGACAGGACTCAAAAAAAAAATTCCGAGTTTTACCCGGAATTTTTGATTTTTTTTTCTTTACAAAATCAGCCAAATCGCTGCAGCCGTTCTCACGTGATGCCATTACATACATGGACTATTTCATTTTTATATATATAGAAGATAGATTGACGGATTGTAAAGGAAAAATGTATGGTTTAGTATAAGAAATTAAAAGAAAACATAACCACTCTCACGATTCGCAAATTTTCGCATGTTTCTATATGAACCTCAAAATTATTTCTATTTTATGTCACGTACGATATACCCTTATTTCGCTCGATATTCTGGACAACAATGTTTCGAAAGAACTTATTGCTTTTTTTAAAAAAATAGTACCCTCTGAATGGAACATAAAGACCAAATTATTTTTCAGATACTCTTATATTTGCAAAATCTATTGACATACAAATGTCACGTACGATGACTGGAATTTCCCATATGGGAGCTATGGCTAATTATGGACCGATCGCAATGAAATTTGGTAGCCTGATTTACATCTATATGAAACTTATTTCTGTTTAATTGTATGTATATACCAACATTTTGATGAGAGTTCTGTTTGTTAAAGTGATTTTCGGAAGCGGTCCTTATATGGGAGCTATGACTTATTATGGAACGATCATCATAAAATTAACAGACATGAATTCCGTATATATAAAACATATTTGTTTTATATATACGGAATTCATGTCATTCATGTATAAATGTTTAATATAAATTAAACATTTATTACCGATAAAGTCCAATTTTGGGAGGGTATTTGTATGGTGGCTAGGTGAAATAATGAACCGATTTCAGCCAGTTTTAATAGGCTTCGTCCTTTGGCCAAAAGAATTTTACGTACCAAATTATATCAAAATATCTTTCAAATTGCGACCTGTACTTTGAGCACAAGGTTTACAAGGACAGTCAGACGGACGGATGGACATCTTTAAATCGACTCATAAAGTGATTCTGAGTCGATCGCTGAACTTTAAGGTGGATGTTAGACTAATATTTTTAGACGTTATAAACATCAGGACGTTACTCCCCAGCCAGACGGACGAACATCGTTAAATCGCTTTAAGGGCGATGTTAGACTAATATTTTTCGACATTACAAACATCAAACATCAGGACGTTACTCCCCAGCCAGCCAGACGTACGGACGGACATTGTTAAAGCAACTCAGAAAGTGATTCGGAGTCGATTGCTAGACTTTAAGGTGGAAGTTAGACTAATATTTTTCGACACTACAAACATCAAACATCAGGACGTTACTCCCCAGCCAGACGGACGGACATCGTTAAATCGCTATACTTTAAGGTGGATGTTAGACTAATATTTTTCGACATTACAAACATCAGGACGTTACTCCCCATCATGTGTAGGGTATAAAAATGCCAATTTTAACGCTTGTGCCGGAGCTATAAATGAATCATTCCTTTTTGAATTAATTCGCGATTTATTCATGCACTGAATTAGCAAATTTTAAATTAATTCTTTTCACACAAAAAAATTAATTGAATGAGATTTGAGCCATTTCAAATGAATTTGGTAAAAATTAATTGCAATTCATTTCCAATTCATTGGAAAAAAGAATTAGCAAATTAATTTCCAACTCAATTGAATTGATTTTGTAAGTAAATCTTCAGTAATCACTGTCGTTTAGTTAATCAACTATTTTTTTATATAAAAGACAGATGCATTACTCTCGTTTTGTATATCACCTAGTATAGTACAAAGACAAAAAATTCTTGGATTTGATATTCCCTTGATATACTGGAATTTTTAGGTAGCGGCAGAATAGGAATTGAATTATTAGGTATCAGTGAAAATCTTGTCAAAATGGGAACATTTTGTTTATTTGCTAAAAGAAACTTAAATTTTTATTTTTCATTTCCCCTAGATTTTGATTAAATTTGAATGATTGCAAGTCATTTTTAATTTCAGTCACTTGAATTGCAATTCATTGTTCTAATTCAATTGAATGAATTCAAAATTAATTCAATTCAAATGAATTGCAATTCATTTTACAGTCTCATTTGATTATGTAAAATAGGCTAGACGATAGTGTGCTGGACTACTAATCTGAGGGTTGCGGGTTCGATTCCCACCAGCGCAGTTTTTTTTTTAAATTCATTTGAATTCGTTGGAATTGATTCAAATTTCATTCAATTCTTGTTTGTTGTGTAAAGAATTAATTCAAAATGTAGCTAATTCCTAAGAAATTAAAATCAAAACAGCTCTGGTTTGTACCTATTATGGGTTAGAGTGGGGTATCAATTTGAATTTACCATATTTCGAAAAAATTTTGTTTTTGCTCACAAATTTCTAAAATGATTTAAAAAAAATACATTTCGGAGGCTTTTTTTAATATTTATGCAAATTTATGATTTTGTTATTTTAAAATGTCTGGGACATTGTTAACGCTTTCATATCTAATATTGATATTTTGATCATAAACTCGCAACTTCCAATTGTTAAACGATTTTGCTCAAATTTGCAGCACTTGATTTTAAGATGATGAACAAACAATTTTATATCATTGCAACATCGAAAATAGCTAAAGTGCAAACTAAGAGCCATCCTAATGAATACATATATTCATATTTTAGAGCGTGTTTGTGTGTATGTGTGGGTTTGTACAGTTTTGTGCAAATATGATAGGTTTGCAGTTGTATGGGTACACGCGCGCATTTTTACTTCCGTTCTAGCCGAGCTCCCCGTTGACATTTTGTTACGCTGTCAACATGATTTTATAGTATATGTATTTTTTTGTGTTCTGGTTTGTTGGGGCACTAATTTCGTTGTTTTTGCTGCTGTTGTTGTTGCCACATGTATATACTTATAATGTAAATGTTGAAAAGTAGGGTATATACTATATACAATTGCTATATACCTTTATACATATATGTTTGCATTTCTACATGTGTATTTGTTTGTTTAGTGTATGTATTATATACTTAAATTTTTTGTTATGTGATCTCCAGTGCATTTTGTACAAGGTGCGGCATTGCAGTTTTGTATCTGTTTTGTGTTGTGTTGTTTTATTTTCATTTTCTTGTTTTTTTTGTTTCATTTCTTTTCATGAGTGTTCAACTGTATGCCTAAGTATAAGTGTTGCTTTGTTTGAAAATGCAAATGCAAAAAAAAAAAAACACTCATTTGAAACACGCGCAACTATTTTTTTGGTTTTGTTTGCTAAAACCTTCGAGCAGCCAGCAAGTCTTTATTAAAAAATCTTCAAATAATATACGAGGGCGGCTTAATAAGTCCGTGACTTTTTGAAGGAAATACAGTTTTCTTTGATTTTTATAACACGTTTCTCCACGTTTCAAACATATTGTTTGTCACTTCGAAAAAATAAGATTTGTCGAGGTCATCATAATAGTTTTTTTTTGCTTTTGAGCTCTATATAACGTTTCCCCAATTTGTTTGTCCCTTCGAAAAAATAAGATTTGACGTGGTCATCAAAATAGGTATGTTTTTGAGAGATGATTTTATCGTTGGAGTCAAATTTCTTTTCGACGAGCTATTTCTTCAGATTTGGAAACAAAAACTAGTCACTCGGCTTTAAATCCGGAGAATAGGGAGGATGAGGGAGCAATTCGTAGCCTAATTAATGGTATTATGCCATGGAAACTTTGTGCAAGCGCGGTACCCCTTCTTGCGGAATGCTTTCTCATACGCAAGTGCTCATTCAAAATTGAAACTCCTGAGCCATGTGAGATGCCTAAGGCTTCCACAATCTCTCGAACTTTCAATCTCCGAGCGGCCAACACCATATCGTCAATTTGTTCACTTGTTTCGGGTGTAGAGGCCTCAACTGGGCGTCCAGTATCAGTAAACCACTTTTTTACCATTGAAACTGATGGTGCAGAGTTCCAATGGTATTTACTAATATTAGTCTTGGTCATAATGCTTAATGAGCAGATGAAATTCATATTTTTTCAATTTCTCCCCAAGTCATGAGGTAGTCTGGCATCAATGGCTGTCAAACACAAACTAAATGATGCAGCTTGTAAAAATTTCGACAGGAGTCAACTGACAGATGCTTGTAGATAGCAGCATTCATTTAAGAGGTGGGAAATTCAAAAAGTCACCGACTTATTAATCCGCCCTCGTATAAGTGTGACTAAAAATCTTATTATAACAACAAAACCAATTTCAGTAAAACTTTTTAAAAAACCATGATTAAGGAACATGGTTAAGTGTTTCAATTAAACATTTTAAATAAGTTTAAGACATTTTTTCAAAATTAAAACAAATTTGCTGAAAGGGGCAGTTACGGAATTTCTAAATTACAAGAAATATATAAACCAAATTTGTTTTATTTATAGAAAGGGAAATAAGCTTTCAGAATATTATTTAACAGGATAATAAATTTAAACAAAAAAATTAAATTTTTACTAAAAATCAAAACTTTAGCAAGGGGCAGAAGCTATACAAAGTATAAACTACTGGGTTTATGACTAAAAAATGCGGATTTACAATAAATGTCGTATCTTTTGATAGCGGTTTTTGTTTTTAATAACTTTTGTGTCATTTTCAAGGGTACATATCTGTCATTTAATCTCACTTAGTTATTGAATATTATAGTGTAAAGATCAAAGTTGTTTTGCTTCGAAAATGTTGAATTTTTTACCAACAAAGCATCATATGAGGGAAGTTTTGCTTTACTTCTTCAAAAAAAGTGCTCACCATAGCTTATGGCGAATGTGTTTCTTCGGTTTCAAAGAGCAAGCGATGGTTTGCTCGGTTCAGAAGTGGTATTTTTGACATGGAAAACACTGATCGCCTAGGTCAGTCAAAAATGTATGAAAATTAAGAATTGGAGGCATCACTCCATGAATATTGTTGCAGAATCATTGGGAGGTACTCGCTGGATTCATCCATAAGCAGGAAAATTGGGTACCATACGATATTGAAGCCAAAAAACGATTTTGCATGTCCGAAATGATACTATAACGCTATAAAAAAAAATCATTTGTTCATCGAATCATTACCTGCGATGAAAAATTGGATCCATTACGATAACCCAACCGTAAGAGATCGTATGTGAAGCCCGGCCAACCAGCCGAATCGATACCAAAACCAAATACCCATGGCGCTTAGGTAATGCTCTGTATTTGGTGGCAGCAAAAGGGTCCCATATTTTATGAGCAACTGAAATCTGACCAGACCATCATAGAGAACCTGTACAGAACGCAACTGATTCGTTTGAAGCGAGCATTGGCCGAAAAACGGCCAGACATGAAACCGTAATATTCCATCATGACAACGCTCAGCCACAAGTTAAAAAGAATTTAAAATGAAATGGTTGGGAAGTTTTGCCTCACCCGCTATATAGTTCAGACCTTGCCCCGTCCGACTACTATTTGTTTCGATCCATGCTGCACGCTCTCTCTGGGATACCCTTCACTTTGGAACAGAGTACCCGATATTTTATTGATTCATTCTTGGCCTTAAAAGATAAGCAGTGCCTTTGGCTCGGAGTCCACATGTTGCCAGAAACATGAAAAAAGTTGATAGCGAACAATGTCTAATTTTGAGGGAACGCATCCTCGGATTACCATTCCTATCATGCTTAGATGAGCTATCAGGATTGAGTCTTAGACGAATCTACTCTTTCATCAGAGAATCTTGGTTTAGCCTGGAAATGATGGACGTATAATTAATACACAGACGTTTACCCCTTGGGTATCACAATGGGATCAGTTTTCTTAATGGACCCAAGTGAGCTGCTTGAAGAGTGGCTACCCATGGAACCTAACCTAATGTCTAATACTCCCATTAATGTTCGTGACTTCGGGCTGTGTTTGGTTTTCATAGCTATAAATTAATGTTTGTCTACAAAAGTTCAAAATTCCCCAGTTAATATAAAAGTACCAAATTAATTAAAGTACCAAATTAAAAGGTACCAAATTTAAAATTCAATTTCTTGTTCAAATATATTGAAAAAACTAATTGTTTTTAAAAATAAATCACAATTAATTAATTTTTAACGAATTTTTGAAAAAGGCGTAAAAAAAATCCCAGTTTCGGAAAAAAGTACCAAGGACAAAAATCTGCATTTTGTTCTATAATCTGTTTTTCGACATATGTAAATATTTGTGAAGCATTTTAAAACAAATTTCAGTAACAATTTTCTGGGTTTTGGTTTGTTGCGAAAAAAGTACCAAAAATAAAAATCAAATTCTAGATTCTAAAAAATTACCTGCAATTATTACGTAAAAATTGTTAGTTTCTCGGACAATTAAAGGTACCAAATTTAAAATTCAATTTCTTGTTCAAATATATTGAAAAAACTAATTGTTTTTAAAAATAAATCACAATTAATAGATTTTAAGAGAACAGTATGAATAAATTGCCCGGATACTTAAAAAGTACCAAAAAATTAATTTAAAATTTTTTCAAATTGCTAGCAAATTTTAAACTGTTTCAAAATTTTTTTTAACGAATTTTTGAAAAAGGCGTAAAAAAATCCCAGTTTCGGAAAAAAGTACCAAGGAAAAAAATCTGCATTTTGTTCTATAATCTATTTTTCGACATATGTAAAGATTTATGAAGCATTTTAAAACCAATTTCAGTAACAATTTTTTGGGTTTTGGTTTGGTGCGAAAAAAGTACCAAAAAAAAAAAAATCAAATTCTAGGTTCTAAAAAGAGTACCAAAGTTAAAATTTGAATTTTTGTAAACAAAAAATTTAAAATATTTAATGTTTGTTTTTAATCCTTTCTAAGTGATTAATGATTTATTTGATCTGCAGTCTTTAGTCATGTAAAATCTTTAAATTTACAATTTATTTTAATTAAAACTTATTTATTTAATAAATTTCTTTTATTTATTATTTTGTTTTAAATAAATTTTAAATTTTAACGATGAGTTTATAATTCAATTGTTTTAGAAAATGCAAAAAAAAGTATATAAATAAATATATTTAAATAAGTTTGTATGTAGACAAATTTTTTCTCATTACAACACATTTATTCGCATGTAGAAGAGATTAAATTTAATGTTTATTTTTTATTATAACTTGTGTTGCTGTTTTAAATTTAATTTTAAACATTTTTATTATAGACACTCTAGCAAAAAAAAAGAAATAAGTTTGTGATGGCAATTGTTGGTAATGGCTGCTTTCATTTTCATTTATAATTTAAAAAAAAAGAAGAAAAAAAATTGTATTTATTTCACTTTTTATTTAAAACCCTCAAACCAACGTCCACCGCAGTATGAGTGTGAACGAACGAACACTCATACCAACCAGCTCGTGCTGTATGCAACAACAACAAAATCCTCAAAAACTATAATGTGAAAAATAGTTTTCATGCCACGCGCTGTTTCTATGAGCCAATTTTTATAGTTTTTTATTTTTTTTTGTTTGCTGGCTGTTTAAATACTGTTTATTATACGATTTGTTTGCTGCTGCTTTGGGTATTTATTTGGTTTTTGAGGGTTTCATGTCGTATAATAAAGGTATTTGTAACGATTTGTTATAGTCGTCGTTCTATGTTGTTGTCTACTAAAGTAAATTTATTTAAATTTCCTTTTTGAACTGTGTCAGTGTTTTAAATGTCAGTCTATGTTATTAGATATTTATTTACATTTAAGTTGTATAAAGTTTAAATTTTGTTTAAGTTTTAGGGTTATTTTTTTTTAAATATTTTAGCATTCACTTTTGTTATTACAAATATGTAGTTGTATATTTTGTCATATTTTAATTTCTTAAATTTCATTTTCATTTTACAGCTCGTGTACGTACACCTGCAGCTTGCATTTCTATATTATTATTTTTGAAAACAACAAATTTAGCTTGAGTTATTTTTGTTTTATTAGCAAATAAATTGTTTTCTAAAACTTTTATTGCTGAAGAATATAATTTGTTTTTGGTTTTAATGCAAACAAATGTAACAGATGACTTAATAATAGCTGCAAAAACAAATTATGAAACAAAAAATAATTACAAAATCGCTGTTGAAATCATAATAAGTTTGAAAATATTATGAAAAAATGCCATAAATTTTCTGTTAAAATTTCACTTTTTTATTTTTTTTTAAACCCCATAGGAGATTTTAATTTATTTAAATTATTTGTGCAAAAAGGTCTCTGTTACTAAAGAAAGTACCAAATTTATATCTTTGATATGTTGTTTTATAACAATTGAAATTAAATTTTGTAAAAATTAAAAAAAAAAATTTTTGAGTACTAAAAAGTACCAAATTTATTAATTTAAGGCCTGGTTCAGAAACATGACAATTTCAAAATTTTTATATGAAAATCACACTGCTTTCCAATTATTTTTGAGTGTTTTTCTTAAAAAAAATTTAAATTAATTGTACCTTAAATTTATAAATTTGGTACTTTTTATTGGTCGAAAAATTGGTTACCATTTTGTACAAAATTAGATTTCAAATGCTTTAAAACTGCTTTAATGGGCGTCTGAATCAGAAACTTAATTTTTGTTAAATCATTTTAACCAACATTTGCTGGAAAATAAACAGCGAACTAAAAAGTACCATAAATGTGAATCAAGTTTTTGTTCAAATATATTAATAATATTTAAAAATATTAATATATATTAACAGATTTTGTAAAAAAAAGTACCAAAAACAATATTATGATAGACCCTAGAACTTAATTTAGTTTTTTAGATTTGGTACTAAAAAAGTACCAAATTCTGATATAAGCAATTTCTTCAGAAATTTGTCACTAGCACTGTATGGGCACTTTAAACGAAATTTTGTGCAAAAAAAGTACCAAAAACTAAAAATGTCTTACTAATAATATGTGGACCGCTTTAAGACAAGTTTAATGAAATTTTGTCTATAAGAGTTCAAAATTGCCATAAAAATGATTAATTTCTCGGATAATTAAAAGGTATCAAATTTAAAAATCAATTTCTTGTTCAATATATTGAAAAAACTAATTGTTTTTAAAAATAAATCACAATTAATACATTTTAAGAGAACAGTGTAAAAAAAAATTGCCCGGATACTAGAAAAAAGTACCAAAAATTAATTTTTAATTTTTTTTAATTTCTAGCTAATTTTAAACGTTTTTTTTAAAGAATTTTTGAAAAACTCCTAAAAAAAATCCCAGTTTTGCAAAAAAGTACCAAAGACAAAAATCTGCACTTTGTTGTATAATCTATTTTTCGACATATGTAAAGATTTGTGAAGCATTTGAAAACAAATTTATGGGTTTTAGTTTGATACGAAAAAAGTACCAAAAATAAAAATCAAATTCTTGCTAAAATATATCAAAAAAAGTAAAAATTAATCACAAATAAAATATTTTAAGGAAAACTAGGTAAAATTTTAGCAGGTACTACAAAGAGTACCAAAATTAAAATCTGTAAAATAAATAAAAAATCATTTTAACGACTTTTTGAAAAAAAATCCCTGGTACAAAAAAAAGTACCAAACACAAAAATTTGCACTTTATTTAAAATTCCGCTTCTAGATTTACGAGAACATTTTCAAAGCAGTTTAAAACTAATATTGTGAGAAAAGTGCAAAAAGTACCAAATATAAAAAAAAAATTTTCCAATAAAATTTTTAATTTAAAAATTGATTTTTTTATTTAAAGAACTTTTAATAATTTTGAAGCATTTCAAGCTAATTTCCTAAAAGGTACTAAATGGTTGTAGAACATTTAAATTCTGCAATAGATTGAAATCTTGCATCTTTTTTTTTTTAATTATTTCTTTCAAATTAAATTTCTTTGCTAGTCTTCCTCATTTGTAACATTTCCATAAACCTTAATTTAACACCCCTTTATTAGATTTCATATAAATCATAAGCTTTTGCCGCCTTTAAAAATCATCACCAGCAGCAGCTTCTTATTCATGATGGCGGCCTTTTTGTGTATAAAATTTTAACATTTAATTACTATTTGTAGATGAATTGAAAATTCTCAGAAAGCAAACGCCTTCATTACTTCCTAAAAACAAACAGTGTGAATAAATGAATTATCATGCAACTGCATTGAAATGTTTTATTTAACAGCCGTATTGACAATTAAACAAATAATGCCGGGAATACATTACATTGCATTACGTACAAATAAATTCATAATGCCAATAAATAAATAAATAAATAAATAAATAAATAAATATTTATAACAAGTTTTGCCATAATTAAATATTAATTATACGCTCCATTGCCACTTGAAAAAATACATTACTTACTGACACTCAGTTTAAGCAAAATACGCTTAAAAACATAAACAATTGCTCACATACATACGTATTTTTAAGCTTATAATTATTGCAATAAAATGCAGTTTATTAAAAAAAGCTTTGTTTTTGTAATATTGAAAATAGTTTTTTTGTGGCGTTTTTTTTTCTCCCTCTCTAGCTGTGGTGGGTATGAGTGTTTTGTTTTTGCTATATTTTATCTGTGCCAAGTGCACAGTTTTCATGTTCAAGGTGACAAATCATCATCATCAACATCAACATCGTCGTTGTAGTCTTCAAACACTACAGCAAAAACAACAATATTAGAAGCAGCAAAAATAATAAAGAAAAACAATAATAACGACAACAATGACAAACAGCTTTGAAAACGCAAATGGGCACAGAAAAACCAAATAAGTAGAAACACACAGATACCCACTTACACATAGATATTTGAATAAACGCATTTAAAATTGAAAAAAACAAAAACAACAGAAGCAACTCATACACATACCCATTTAAAGTAACCATTATTTAATGTTTGTTTTTCTTGCTCATTATTTGAGTCTTTTGTACTTTGTTCCTGTATTCATTTAGATTTTTATCATATAATTTACTTATCCATATACACACGCTTACAAATACAACAACAATAACGAAATAAACATTTATTGCTAAACAAATTTACTGCACCCACATCATACAACACGATTCAGTGCAATTTGAAGCCATGTGTGTTATGGTTTTACACCATTTTCAAAACACAAAATTTTGAAATAAATTTTCTAAGATAAGATTTTAAAGAAAAATTTTAAATTATTAAGGGATAGTGACAAAAAATAAAATTGTATACTTTTTGCATTAGCACACAAATTATGTAAAAACGGGTAAAAAATTTCCCCGATAAAAAAGTATTTAAGAAAAAAATCATTGTATTATAATTGTATCATAAAAACTACTCCCGGGTATTAAAAAATCTGGTACTTTTTTTAGATTAAAAATCCAACTTTAATATCAATATGATAAAAGTAATGTTTAAGGAAATAGCAAAGACTTATTATAAAAAATACAAAATTTAAATTTTTTTGAAAAAAGGGTAAACAATTCCCGGGTACTAAAAATTTGGTACTTTTTTAGATAAAAGTGACTATTTTAGTAGCAATATGATAAAAGTAAAGTTTTAAGCAAAATATAAAATACGTTATAAGATTAAATCAATTTTGTGAAAAAGGGCACAAAAATTCCCAGGTACTAAAATAAATATTAAAAAGTATCAAAGAAGAAAATCATTATATTAAGAAATATATACAAATATTATATGCTGATAAATGTAATTATTATAAAAACTACATACAATTTCATTTATTTTGCGAAAAAAGTTTAAACAATTCCCGGGTACTAAAAAATCTGGTACTTTTCTTTTTGGTAAAAAGTGACTATCTATTTGAATATCAATAAAAGACGTTATAAGAGTAAATCTATATTGTGAAAAATTTTGTGAAAAATTTCAATTTCCAGGTACTAAAAAATCTGGTCTTTTCCCGGGTAGTACAAAATTTGGTACTTTTTTTTGACAATACAATACAACTTTTCATAACATTAAAATACGTTATAAGATTAAACCAATTTTGTGAAAAATAGACACAAAATTTCCCAGGTACTAATATAAATCTTAGTATTAAAAAGTACCAAAGAATAAAATTATTATATTAAGAAAGATATACACATATTTTAAGCTTAGACATGTAATTATTATAAAAAATACATACAATTTAATTTATTTTGCGAAAGAAGTTTAAACAATTCTTAGGTACTAAAAAATCTGGTACTTTTTTCAGATACAAATTAAAACATGACAAAAGCAAGGCTATACAAAATTTAATAAATGTTTTCAAAAAAGGGTAAATAATTCCCGGGTACTAAACATTTGGTACTATTTAAAAAAAAAATATATACAATTTTTAGGTACTAAAAAATCTGGTACTTTTCCCGGGTAGTACAAAATTTGGTACTTTTTTTGACAATACAGTTTTTCATAACAATAAAAAACTTTATAAGATTAAATTAATTTTGCAAAAAAAGGGATACAAAATATCTAGGTACAAAAAAGTCTGGTGCTTTTCCCGGGTAGTACAAAATTTGGTACTTTTTTACAATAAAATAAAATTTGTTCATAACAATAAAATATGTTGTAAGATTAAATCAATTTTGTGAAAAAGAGAATAAAAAAATTTCCAGGTACTAAAAAATCTGGTACTTTTTTCAGATAATTTTTTACAAAAAAGTACCCAAAAAAATTATTATATTAAACAAGAATTTAGAATAAAACAATTTTACTAAAATACTAATTTTGTATTCCCGAATAACATTTTAATAAGATGAGAAATAGTTTATACTGATAAATATACAATAATTATTAATAAAAAGTACTAAAAAATGTAATACATTTTGTGAAAATAAACGGTAAACCATATCCAGGTACTAAAAAAGTACAAAACAGGTAAGAGAGCTATATTTGACTGTTGCGAATATTATATACCCTTCACCAAAGTATAATTTAAATAATAAAAATTAAAAATATTTGTTGGTGAAAGTAATAAACTCTTTTGATGAAAAAAATTCTGGTTAAAAAATATGTTTCCCGAATGTGACCCATTGTAGGTCCAAATTACTATGGAGTTATATACGTCGTTGGAAAATTTTTTGAAGTATCTATCATAACATAATAACCCAGATATAGGTACAAACATAGGTAAAATAATCCCAAAAAAGTACTGAAATAGTATTGTAATTTATGTAATTTTCAAACAAAAACAACAAAATCCGCCATATTTAACATTTTTTAAAGTTTTAATTGAAAGTTAATAGTTTATTTTATTGAGGTTACCAGAATAAATCATTAAATTCCAATTAATTTGTCTGATTTGTTCTAAGACATACTCAGAAATTTTGTAGACTGTTAGGCAACTAGTGTTATTTAGTCATTAAATTTATTATAAATGTGTCTGAGTATCAGTTACTTTTATTTTATATCAAGTACTACTTAGCAGAGTTTTGGTCTTACAATTTGATATAAAACAAATATTACAATACTTGATCATCACTTTGTTAGATTGCCATAATCTACAATATGAAAACTGTCTGCTTCTAACGGACTTCTTACAATATTTGTACAAGTTTTAGCACAACAAAATCATATTTATATTATTGATGAATAATGGCAAGTTTACACGGTCACACAAGTGATATGATTTTTCAAAATTTAGTGTAAAAGAGCACAAATGGGAAATAGCTATAGACAAATGACTTTTTCCTACATGAGATTTCATTTTATTTTCTGTTCGTATAATCGTAAGTAAAGATTTTTTTACATGGAAATTGTGTAGTTTTACATTATTATAGTTGTTTACATTATTTTTTGCTGTTACAATTTACATTTGTGTGTTTTTTTGTATTGCTATTTTGTTTGGTATTTAGGCTAGTAGGTTAATGCAAAAATATACTTACAATTAATTAATATTTATTAGAAAAAAAAATACTATTTAGATCACATAACAAATGCCTTTTACATATTGCAGTATTATATATGGTTGAAGTTATATATTTTCGCACATGTGCAATTAATTAAACCCACTTAAAGCGATAATGATGGTTATTACAATTATAACAATTACAATAATAATTTGCTGGCTGTAATTAAATTAATAATTTGATTTAATTTCATTTAATTACCTACAAAATACCTACAAATAATAAAAGTTATTTTATTGTTACTCATACGCACTAGGGAAGTTACAGCAAAAGAGAAGTAATTATTATTACTCATACGCATGTGAGAACAACGATACATATATTAAATTTATTTATAATAGTGTTGAGATATTCTAATATTTTTTTTATTTTCCATTTTCTAGTAAAGGTAGAGAGCAGTAATGTCTAAAGTTAATACAATGACCCATAATGAGTTAATTGCTAGATGGACTGCCATTAAAAACTCATCAGTTTTATAAAAGTTGCTAAAAAATACTGTTTTGTATTATTAAGAAGACCACACACAATTCTGTGTTGAGAAGTTGCATAGATTAAAGGCTTGGTTGAGTAACAACGCCAAAGAAAACACTCAGGTATTGTTAATAATACTGAAATTAAACCTTAATATACATATATATATTCAACTTTGAATGCTACTAGTCATAGAATAAATACATAGAATGGAAAGAAAGAGAAATGCCAATTAAGAAATTAAACAAAGCATTTATTTAGGAAAATAAGGCAAACGTAAAAAGTGTAAAATTATTAACGGCATCGTTGCCAATTTAGCTCTTTGCATGCAAGATTTAAGGCTTTGCAATAGCCTAAAAGACGAATTTTTGAAAGTCAGAGCTTTTTTGGAAAATATGCGCTGACTTGGCACATTTCACTTTGAAAAAAGTACCAACGATCTGAATTAGTAAAATTGTATCTCTTTAAATTCATTTCATAACATAATTTTAAGGATTTTTATATTTAAAAATAAAGAAAATTTTTGATTTCGTGAAAAATGGTAAAAAAGTACCAAAATTAAAAAAATATTTCAAGAAAAATAAGACTAAAAACAAATCATGGGTAGAAAATTCCCAATTACCAAAAATAAAACTCAATATTAAAATCATTAATAACGTTTATTTAATGAAAACTAAGGCTGAAAATAAAATTTTATTTTTAGCCTTTTCCTTGGTACTAAAAAAAGTACCAAATCATGTTGTGGGAAAAAAGTATCAAAACTAAAAATCATAATAAAAATCATTATATTATTTTTTTTTTTTTTTTTTTTTTTTTTTTATTAACAAAATTTATTTATTGTATCTTCACAAAATAATGTGAACTATCAATAATTTGTTCAAATCTTAAATCTAAATATTATTTTTTTTTATTTACGTCCCACCACAGTTGGATGAAAAATTTTGTTTAATTTATAGATCCTATCATTAGCGCAGGTCTGTTGGATTCCTTCTTCTTAGTCGGATGTAGCCATTACTTCCCATTAATGTTCGTGCAAGTGGGTTTGGGTGAACTTCTAACTTTTTAAAATATGACTCCGCTTGTTTTTTTATTTCATTTTTCACCAGGGAGACACCTAGGTCCTTATGAATGTTAATATTTCTCACATACCAAGGCGCTGCTGTTATCATTCGTAATATTTTATTTTGGAATCTTTGAATTTTTTCAATATTAGAAGCTGAGGCCGTGCCCCATAATTGAATTCCATAGCACCATATGGGTTTTATTATTGAGCTGTACAGCAAAAGTTTGCAATCTAAACTCAATCTCGAGTTTTTACCAATTAGCCAGTAAATTTGTAGTAATTTTAACTTCATTTGAGTCAATTTCGTATCTATGTGCTTTTTCCAGGTAAGACATCGGTCTAGATGCAGACCTAGATATTTAACTTCAGTTTGTTGAGGTATTATTTGATTATTTATTAGGATTGGAGGGCACGATTCTCTACGCAATATGAATGTAAGATGTATACATTTTTGCTCGTTTACTTTTATTCTCCATTGTTTTAACCACATTTCTATGTCGAGTATATGGTCTTGTAACAGTACAGATACTTCTTGGGGGTTTTCATGAATGGCTAGTATAGCTGTGTCATCAGCAAAAGTAGATATGTGGGTTCGACTGTTTGTAGGCATATCACAAGTATATAGCAAATATAGGAAGGGACCCAGTATACTTCCTTGGGGTACGCCTGCTTCAATAGGCTGTGGTAAACTTATGAAGTCTTCCTCTTTAAGAACGAACTTTCGATGACTTAAATAACTTTCTAGAAGCTTGTGTGTGTTCACTGGTAAATATTGTTTTATTTTTATCGATAATCCTTCATGCCATACTTTGTCGAAGGCTTGCGAAACGTCGATGAAGAGTGCAGAACAATATTTTTTTTTCTTCAAATGTCTTGGATATGATTTCTACCAACCTGTGAGTTTGTTCTATGGTGTTATGTTTTTCTCGAAATCCGAATTGATGAGTTGGACTGAGTTGGAATACAATCAAAATGATTCACTATCGGCTTTAACTTGTGCATTAACAGTTTTTCGAATAGCTTTGATATATTTGACAATAGGCTAATGGGTCTATATGATTCTACTTTACTGTGATCTTTTCCCGGCTTAGGTGTCATTGTAACTAAATAAACCTTCCATTCTGGTGGATAATATTCAAGGCGTAATATAGCATTAAAAATAAATAGAATTATTCTTAATGCAATTTGGGGTAGCTCGAGGAGCATCTTGTTACTGATTTTATCAATACCAGGTGATTTTTTGGAGTTTAAATCAACAATAGCCTTATTAATCTCTGAAATCTCAAAACGAAGTGGTTCAGCTGCAGTAATATGGGGTAATGTAGGTGGTAACTCTATTATGTCGTTTGACTCGTTTGGGGAAAATACATTCTTTAGATGACTAACAAACAGGTTTCCTTTTTCAGTATCGTTTCTCGCCCAGCCTCCACTAGAATTACGTAGAGGAGGTCTGCTCATAACATTAATAACATTTTTCTAACAAAAAATAAGACTCGTTTTCAGGATAAAAAAATTGAAAGATACAAAAAAGTACCAAATCTAAGAACACAGAATTTTGTAGAAAAATAGAACCAAAAATAAAACTCAACATTGAAATCATTAATAACGTTTATTTCATGAAAACTAAGGCTAAGAATAAAATAGGGGTAACAATTTTCCTAGGTACTAAAAAAAGTACCAAATAATTTTTTTGGGAAAAAAGTACCAAAACTAAAAATCATTAATAAAAAATAAGACTGAAAACGAAAAAGGGGTAAAAAAATTCCCAGGTACACAAAAAAGTACCAAAGCTAAATCACAGCTTTTTGTAGGATAAAAGAACCATTAATAAAGTCTATTTAATGAAAACTAAGGGTAAAAATAAAATATTGGTAACAAATTTCCTAGGTACTAAAAAAAGTACCAAATCATTTTGTGGGAAAAAAAAAATAATTAAAATCATTTGTCTATCAAAAAATAAGACTGAAAACGAAAAAGGGTATAAAAAAGGTACCAAAGCTAAAAAAAACGTAAATTTGCTGTAAAAAAGTACCAACGAATTTTGTAGGAAAAGAGTATCAAACTAAAAATTATTAATAATTTATCTAAAAAAATACTGAAAAGGAAAAAGGGGTAAAAATGTACCAAAGCTCAAAAAACAGCAATTTGTTGTAAACAAAAGTACCAACGAATATTGTGGAAAAATAGTACCAAAACTAAAAATCTTAATAAAAATTATTAATAACATTTAACTAACAAAAAATAAGACTGAAAACGAAAAAGGTGTAAAAAATTCCCAGGTACAAAAAAAGTACCAAAGCTTTAAAAACAGCAATTCATTGAAATTATAAGATTTTAAACATTTCTTAAGTATTTAAAACATTTTTCAAAAAAAGTACCAAAATTTCTATATGAAAAATTCACTAAAATTCCCTTAAAGTAAGTAGAGTTTTTTAATTTATTTTAAGTTTCCTTAACAAACCATTAAATTCCAATTAATTTGTGCGTTTGATTTTAAATCTTACTCACAAAGTTTGTAGACTGTTAGGCAACTGGTATTATTTAGTCATTAAATTTATTAAATATGTGTCTGAGTATCAGTAACTTTTATAATCATATATTTAACCTTAATTTAGAAATGATGTTGGTATAATATAACCCAGCAGTTGTTTACAATGTAACTAAGCAAAACTTTTACTTTTGCTCTCCAGCAAGGCAATATATTACCTCTTGATAGGTTTTTTTTCCCATAATCTTCAGTATGAAAATTCTGTGCTTCTGATGGACTTCTTCAAACATTTGTGCAAGTTTCAGTTCAACAAAATTATAGTTATTGTATCGGAAAGGCTACTCAATGCCCCTAATATATGATATTATAGTATTAAGGTCAGTTTACACTGCACAGTGGGGCAGAATCAAAATTTTTTTGGAAATAAATCTGGCATTTCTAAACGGCTGGTCCGATCGGGATAAAATTTGACTTGGGTATAGACAAGCAGTATTCGAGTTTAAGTTATTAAAATTAACATTACAAATGATCCAGGGGCGGCGGTATTAGATTAAAAAAATATGTATGCCACTTTAAAAATCCGTCCTTCAAAAATATTGCACTTTTTCATACTAAAATTTGACACTGTCGCTCAAGCAATATTATGTTTCCTTTAAATTTGTATAGCAAACAGATAAAATTGCATTTTCTCTTCGAAAAATCTTATGTAAAGTTGTATTGTCTAAATCAGTGGTTGGCATTAAGAGAACATTTACTTTGATCAGCTATTGCTTGTAATTTGAACAGTTTTCTGAAATTCGTTAACTTTCGTGTTGTATTTTGGTAAAAAAATGAATATGTTCGGTTTCCGATGGCTATAAGTGCCGGACACTGATCTAAATGCAGCTTTAATGATGCAATCTACAGAAGATATTCATTTTGTTCGACATTAGTTCTACACTGCTTTAGATCTAACATTTCACTGGGTATCTTACAAAACAGCTAATGAAATCACACTTTGTGCATTTAATTTTACGAACCATAAAAAGATTTAATACAATAAATCATACAAAAAAAAGTTAATTATAAAATATAAGAAAAATAATATGAAATGTAAAGAGCAAATAGAAGGAAAAAAACCCAGCAACAAAAAAATGAATAGAATATAGTGAAACAAAGAGCGGAATACTGTAGCGACAAAGTGCAAGTACTTGTAAGACTTAAGTATTTTAGAGTTAGCAGTTTTGAGTAATGAGTTATAAATCTATGCAGCCATTTAGTTACAGTAAAGTCTAGCTTTAAAGGTGAGAAATAAGTTGTTTCAAAAAGACTGCAAGTAAAAGCTACTAAGAGTTTTAAATTAAACTAAATTATTATATAGAAAATATATGTAATTGCAAGATATTTTTTTTTAGTCCTGTATTTCTAGATGCCTTTGTAGCTGTATCTTTGTTGTTTAATGCTGCTTTATAAGCTTCACAATTGCAGTTATTGTTATTTAATTGCATAATTAGGCGGCAAAACTTTTTGATTTTTTTTTTAATGGTTTCTTGACTGGGTTTTCAAACAAAAACTAATTGTTTAATGAAATGATTTGCAAAGCTCAAAAATTCAACAATATTTTTCTTTTATTAGACTTCTGTATTCGTGGCAAAATAACAATAAATTATCAAATGAAAAAGCAGCGAAAATTTTAATTTAATTTTCAAAAGCTTGAAAATGTTTAAGACATTTGCCAAAATACTACAATACATAAAATTAAATGAAATGTGGAAATACTTTATTATAGAAAAAAAAAATACACATTTACCGTTAACCATTTGCCAGCCATAGTGGCGCGCTCATTTTGAAAATACTGTGCAGTTAAGGCTGAATATACATATGGGCGATTCACAAGTTATCCTATCCTATCATGTCATATTGTCATAATGTTGTAATATTTCACGACTCGGCTTAACCGACTCTTAGGAGTTCGGCGCAGGTCTATAATGGTTGGTTACGATAACACAATAAACATTTCACCATTGTGAAATATTACAACATTATGACAATATGACATGATAGGATAACTTGTGAATCGACCAATACTGTAGTGCAGTTTAGTTTTGTTCAAGCTAAATTTAACTTACGTCTCTTTTGTATTTCAATGACTAACAACAATTCTAATTTTCTGTCATGTTTCTTCATACATACATATGTATGTATGTACATTTAAATATTATTAGAATTATGGTTGTTTTGTTTTGTAATGAGAATGACTTTAAGATATTTGTGGTTGTTAGATTTGAAACTATATTTATTAAATATATAACCTACATATTTATATACATATAAATAATAAATATATTTTATATATTCATTACTTTATTTGTATGTTTGTTTGTTGATTTTTATGGCAATGATTTATTTTTTCTTATTTAGTTTTTGTGGTTTTAGATTTTTGTTTTAATTTATTTTTTATACATTTTCATTTGCAAAGCAATTTGTGTGTCTCTTGAAATGGGAGTGTTTTTAATTGTCTTGCTATTATTATTATGTATTTTAATTAGATGACCTTAAATAAAATATTAAATTTTTCGCTATGTAAACATAAATGTTTATATAAGTTTAGTGTTTGAAATTAATCAATTTACTAATCTTTAAAATTTTGAAATTAATCATACCCAAAGTATTTTGTTTTCTTGAGTTTCCTTGTAGATAAGAGATTTTACTTTCATGTTTTTCTTTTTTTTAACAAAGTTTCTTGTAATATAGAGTCTGGTTGTTTCATTATGAAAACAACTCGTGTCAGTTGAGGATCTCAATGTTTACTCTTGGTCAAATCCCATTGTAGGGTTTATAAAACATCGTTTAGTCCGTTATTTGCTTTAATAAACACTTTCAAATTTCAAACCATAAAGAAACTCCATACATTATTATGTTTCGATAACAGCCATTTAAACTTAAAAGCTATTAGATAATATAAATTTTAAACAAAACCATAAAAACCAAAAAACTTTCAAATTTATAAGGCTAATGTTGTAATAGCAAAACAACAATATAATGCTGATAATAGTAGCATTACTAAAGCTGCCATAGTAATTATGGTTGACCAGCACTTTAGCATTTTAGCTAGGAACTCAAACCACAATAAGTAAACCATCGACACCTACTAAAAACTACAAAACTACTGAAATTGCAAAACGTTAAGCAATTTTTCATGTAAATTAATTATTATAATTTCTATTTAGCTTTCATTTTTGGCAAATAACAAAACATATATAGGTTTTTAGTAAAGCAAAACTATAATAATGTTAAACAAAATAATAAGAAAATTGCTCTATATTTAATCCTCTTGCCAACAGTCAATCTCCTTTCCATTTTGTTTTTTTTAGCTTAAAGCCCCATAAATCTTGTTAATTTGTAATTGTCAATGTATGACACGACACGCCTCAGATCCAGCAGATAAAAAGCCATAAAACATGACTTCATTTTTAGTTATTTTTTTTACATCTTCCTATGTAGAAATGTTTGAAAAACTAACAATAACAATAATAAAATAAATAAAATCAAACATTAATCGCTAACATTTGTAATGATTCCGTGTAAAAACTATGGAGTTTTTTTTTTTTTTTTGCTGATTCGACATACATCATTAAAGGAAAAATAAGCGGCTTGTGATCTCACACATTGTCGATTGCACAATGTGGCAAAAAAGTGCAAAAAAAATAAATATTATAATAAAAAAATGTAAAAAAAAAAGATTATAAACACTAATTGTTAGTAATTATTTGCAAAAAAAAGAGAGAAATAAAGATAGATTTCATAGTAATGATAGCAAACAGCAATTATTTACTTGTACTCTTATTAAATGGAAAATTCATAGTAGAAATTAAATGGAATTTTTCAATTTATGAATATAATACAAATATTTGTTTAAAAATTCAATAAATATTTAGCAAACAAAAAGTGTCAGTAAACGTCAATGTCATCAAAATAATAGACACATTTGTTCCGGGGGGACATTTGTATGGGAGCTAGATGAAATCATGGACCGATATTGCATATTTTCAATACCAAACAAACCTTATCAACAGAGATAAGGTTGCTATAGCCAGCTAGCTTCTTTCGTTTGCGCTCTATCGTGTTTTCAACAGACAGATATACAGACAGACGGACGGACATAGCTATTTTGTCTTCGAATGTCATATATATTTATTTGGGTCCGCGATGAATATTTCTATGTGTTATAAACGAAATGACAAAATCAATATACCCCCATCTTTTTTTATAGGGGGGTTTAATAAAGAGCAAAAAAGTCAAACTTTTAAAAGTATAGAACTTGTAAACTATTCGTTTAATATTTAAAATATTTGGTACATTACTAAAAGAAGTGTTAAGCTTTCAGAATGTGGTAAAAAGTTTAATTAAAAGGCCTGTATTATCATTTTCCTCATCAAACAATTTCACTAAAAATTTAAAAGAGCAAAAAGTAAAAATTTCATTATTATATAACTTATAAACTACTAATCCAATCAAAACTAAATTTGTCATGTTATTTGTTGAAGAGTTAATCTTTTAGAAGATGCTATTTTAAGTAACTTACTGTAATTACAAAGCCTGCTACAAAGTGTTAAACTTGACCATCTCTGTAGCAAAAAACATCTTCTTGGGACTTGTAAATTTTATAAAAATTTAATTATTGTGTCTTCATTATATTGGTCATATTATATCTTGTTAGATTAAAAGCCACAATTTATTTAAAATTTTCTATAAAACCAAATTTAATTTCATTGAATAGTTCTCTTCAATTCCAAAAACCGTTTAGGGAATTTTATTTTTAACAAATTAAAACCCTGTAAGTGTAATGTATTGTTTATATAATTGCTTATGAGATTGAAAATTATAATTTACTTTGAATTTTTGTTTTCATATAATCAAAAAATTAATTTTGTCGGGGTATACAATTTAATATGCTGGTTTTAATCAATTTAACTCACGTGCTTACGAAATTATTATCAATGTTTTCATAAACTTTAACACACACAATACTTTTTCACACATTTCTAAGTAACCCCGCAGTTCTTGTGATTGCAACCTATAACCAATTAGTTATTTTAACATGTGACTGTCCTAGTAGGAAGTTTTTTTTAGTAGTTCTTTAATTCCCTGGCAGGTCAGCCATGTATTAGCTACTAAGAGAGTGAATTAGGTGGATAAAGTATTTTCAAAGCAGTAATATGGAAGTTAAATTGACCAGATACATACATATGTACAATTAAAATATGAAACTTTTGAACTGATTGATCTAAAAAGAAAACGTGAAATGACAATTTCACTTCAAGTTTCTAAAGGAAAATACTTTAAGTTAAGTAAAATTATCAATTCCTAAAGTGAAATATAAAAATAAATTAAATGACTACATTATAATTACTTAGGGATAGTAAAGTGACAATTGAGTCTAAGCATGATAAACCGTAATAGGTAAATTAACCGATTGTCTTCATTTAGCATTACACAAAACATATTAGTGTTAAAATAACTAATTTTCAAGTAAAATGTAAAAAAGTTTCAAATGACTACATTCATGATTACTTAGGTATAAAAAAGAGACAATTGACTCTAAGCTAGATACAGCGGAATGGGTAAAGTAACCAATTTATTTATATTTGGAAAAGTGACAATAGGCTCTTCCTGGGATGTGAAAAGTAACCAATAGACTTCTTCTTGCTTTTTAAGGGACACATTAGTAAATAAAAAAATTACTAAAAATATGATTATATAGGAATAATAAAATGTAAATTGACTCTACACTAACTAGATTACACGGGATGAATAAAGTAACTAACTTACTTCTCTTTGTATAACAGAGGAGCCACATAAATGTAAATTGGATTAATACAGCCGCTTCTGAGTTGACAATCTTTGGTCGGGTGAGACTCGGTTCGTTCCGGAGCGTATAACCGATTGTCGAGGGAAAAATGCTATAAATTGGTTTCCTCTGTATTACCACATCTACAATATTGCTAGTTTATAAATTTCAGTTCTCAAAATAAGCAAAGTGGGCAGCTTAAAAGTTGATACACAGAATAAAATACAAATATTTTTCATACATGCCAATAAAATTCCAATAACATTAATACTCGCTTATTATTTGCATTTGTTTTTTAATATTGAATTATTAACTAGTGAAATTACTAGGAAATGGTGGCCGCAAAGTGGCATGCACACAAAAAAACTCAAATTAAAAGCCTGTTTAATTTGAGTTTTGCCGATGTTGAGTTTTTGTATCTAACATATTTGTCAATGCGGAACTATTTCCAAGTTCCAAGGTCTGCAGGTTAATTATGTATGTGAGTAAACACACCCAAAACACTAATAATGTAAGTAATTTATTTACTTTAAATGAAAAAGGTCTTATAATCCTTTTGAATATTTTTAATTGGGTCCAGCTGATTTTTCAACAAATATATGAGCAAGTCCTGTTTCATATTATAGAAAATTTAATATAAGTATTGATTAAGTAAGGGAATTAAAAGCTAGTTTTCAACAGTTAAAAG
This sequence comes from Calliphora vicina, assembly GCF_958450345.1. NCBI lineage: Eukaryota > Metazoa > Arthropoda > Insecta > Diptera > Calliphoridae > Calliphora > Calliphora vicina. The sequence goes on from NC_088780.1 coordinate 48,822,054, forward strand.
AGTCAGATCTTTGACCAAATGGATAAGAATATTATGAGTTATAATCTAGATTATTTTTATATAGAAACTGATAATAAAGTCAGCCGGGAAATACCATATAATTGAAAATATTTTTATTATTTAATGTAAAACTTCTATTAAATAAAAAATAAAATCACGTTTAAAAAAAATTGGTTTTTATTTAAAACCAATACTGATGAAGTATTTATTTTATTTTACATTTTATAAAATTTCAACAATTTTCTTCAATTTTTCCCTCTTAGGCCCTTTTTTAACATCAACTGTATTTAAGAATTATTGCTGTTATTGTTATTGCACAAGTTTTATTGTGAATGATACAACAAACATTTAAAGCAAATGTAAATAATGCGTGAGTTTACGTTTGAGAAATTTTAAATGTAAACATTACACACACACACACCTTACACACAACAATTTACTCCAACTCAAACCCGATTTCCCTCCCTCTCTCTCACACTCGGTTTCTTACTCTTCTTGTTCTGTTTTACTCGTGTTATTACATGAGTTGTTGTTGTCTTAATAAAAATGTTAAGAAATCTAATCAAATGTCAAGGTTGTAAGCAGTAGTACGAGTAGAAGAAGAAGCTTTAGCTTTAGAAGTGAAGTAAAACAAATGGAATTTTCAAGGTTTTTCTCATTTTACAACATTTTGATTTAACACCTACACAAATATAGACACACACACGCTTACACATATGCATATATTGTACATAAAAAATAAACATAAATATTTATTACAACAAAATTAATAAATAAATTATTACACACAGAAAAAATTACAAAAAAAGAAGAAGAATACAGAAAAGGGTGGGCTGTAAATGAAGATATTTCTTTAGATCAAGAAAATTTTAGAATTTTAAAATAAAAAAAAAATAATCCAGAAAAAACATGCAATTACATGTGTGTAATTTTCATGGAAATATAACCATATACGTAAAGACACAAAAAAGACCAATTTTGTGTCATATGTTCACAATTTTTGTTCTTTATGACAAGGGCTACAACTTTTCCGAACTGTTTGCAAGATATTCCGAACTGTTTGCAAGATATGAGCCTGAGAAAATGATCACTTTATTGTAAAAATGACACCGAGACCCCAAATCTGTGGGGGCCCATAAAAAAGTGCATGACTTTGGGCAAAACTTTATCATGTAGTGGTGTCCATATATTTTATTTAAAATTATCGTTTAGTTTAAAATTTAAACATTAATCTAAAGGGCGCACCCTAAATTACTTTAACATAAGTGCGTGTATAAATTTTCGTGTGTTTTTTTTTGTCTTATTTACTTAATAATTTATTTATATTATGAAACAACAACAAGAATTTTAATTATAAATGACGAGTTTTTAATAAATTTTGTATTAAAGGGCTTTTTTTCAAATTAAAAATTTCAACACTTCAATTTGTTTGTCTAAGTTCAGCAGACATTCATATGTTAAGCAATCGAGTTAGTTATTTATTCATTATTTCAATTAACATAAATTTGTATTGTAAAATATATAATCTAAACAAAGAATTGAAAAAGCAAAGAAAAGGTGCCATCAAACTGAAAACATTGATGATTGATGGCTTAAGGGAATTTTTTGAGGCCCTCAAATGTTTTAAAAATAAAACAGAAAAAAAAGTTTTGCAAGAATAATTGATTGTTTTTAGGCATTTTTGGAAAATGAAAGCAAACTAAACAAGTGGAAAGCAGAAAAATTTATTAATTTTCCACGAATGAGAGTTAAACATTTTTGAAAAATTTTAAAAAATTTACCCCCTTCAGCGATTTCAACTTTTACTAGTTTCCTAGTATTTTTCCCCTAATAAAATTGATTCGAAAAAATCCATGTTTTATTTTCTTATAATTTATGATCATGTTATTGCTTTATTGCTTAAATTTTACACGATTTTTCTTAGAATATGTATTTCATTATAACCAGCCTTCACCTTAATTTACACAAAACCAATTTATCAAAACTAAAAAATCTTTTTAAAAATATAAAATAAAATAAAATTCATGGCCTGATCTCTTTTGATGCTATACAAAAACAAACGTTTTATTCATTCATATTCGTAATGAATTAAATGAAATCAAAATCAAATTTACACAATTTACTCACAAAGTATTTCTATGTTTAAATAAATACAAATTGTTACTCAAAAAATTAAATGCACCAATTATTTTAGACAAGAAATTTATATGAATTTTACGCAACTGATAAAAAAAAATTAGAAAAAGAAACAAAAAATATTCGTATTTCTCTAAAACACTTAGAGATTTGTAATGCTTTTGTATAGTAGCTTTAGAATATAATTGGCGCATGACTGCTTGCAAGCTAAACTGCTAAAGAAATTTTATTTCTGTACAAATAGTTCTTGGTCAACATTTTTAAATTGTAAATTAGTGATAAATATAATTCTTAATATTATTAAAAATTGCATTTCCTTACTCACCCTCTTTTTACGTGGCACATCTTCTTTGAAGTCAACCACGATACCTTCATCGGAGGTTGACACTGATGTGGTGCGTATACGGGCACTGGCTGAATCATTATTTGTAATGACACCCATATTGTGGCCATCATCGCTTAAAGGCGGTGACGATGAGCCTGAACTCCAGGAGGCTGATGAACTGCCGGGACTGGAACCCAGCCATTTATCTGGAGAGGGAAAATAAAAAGTTAAACAAACGTATTAATAAAGGAATAACTAAACATCATCTCAAATAAATTTATATAGAAACACAATTTACTTAAACTTAAACTTGCTCAATTATGAGCCATTTAAAGCAGGTGATTTCCTCATACATTTGATCGAATATCACTCGCGCATAACCAAACGATTGTCAATCGCACTGAAATATCTTACCATGTACCGACATGTCGTTTCCACAATAATTAAAACTTCGGTAGAGAACAAACTGAGTATTTCTAGGCCAAAGATTTTGAACTCAGCGACATTTGTATTTTTTCCCCATAGAAGAACTTTTGACAGCAGCAGACCTACTACAACAACAACAAATAAATGTCAAGTCTTACTGTTTCCAATCCTGCTGACGTTTGGTCATTTGTTTGGGAGTTTCATCAGAATTTCTAATTGGCAGCAGTTGGAAATATCAGCAGACTACTTTTCCCCCATAAATATAAGGGTAAGAATCTTCGGCATTTTCGTCAAAGAGCAAGAAACAACTACTAGCTAGTACTATCTAGGAACCAAATAGCTTCATAATTCAGTAGAAATCGAGAGAATGGTCTTTAAATTGAAAATGAAGTCTAGTTTTTCTATTAAAAGGGGATTAAAACCAGTTCGTTCCCCGAAAAAAAACTCAAAGATTGGACTTTTGATTGGCCGCATTTTTAAAAGTCTGGAGACTTTTTCTTATAAAAAGGTAGATAGTTCAGTATCTACAATGTTTAAAGTGGAGCGAACTAGTTTGTTATTTTAATTCAGTGATTTCTGAATATCTTTGTCTAGCCATATGCTTTTTAATTCAGTGAAACATGACAAACAGAGTACTTTTATGTGGAAGCAGTTTTAAAAGTTTTCAGGCCACATTTTCTCTATGTAAAGGAAGGCAGTTCAGTACATTCCATGTTTAAAAATAAAAGAAGTAGTTCGTTGATTAAAATTCAGTGATTCCTGAAGATCTGTGTTTCTAAATTCAGGAAAAAGGTCAGATATTATTCTTTTTATTGGCCGCAGTTCGAAAAATATGCAGGAATGAAATAGTTCATGATATTCATGGTTTAAAGAGAATAGAACTTGTTCATCATTTTAATTCAATGGTTCTTAAAGATGCTAGCCAATACACAAGCTTTAATTTAGTGAAAAAGAAGGATAGTGGACGTTTAATGAGTCACAGTAATTTCATATTTTTAATATTTAAAAAGGAAAAGAAGTAGTTAGAGAGAAAAGAACTAGTTCATTGTTCCTGAATATCGTCAAACCTCCAAAAGCTTTATAATTCAATAAAGAAAAATCGGAGAATGAACTCTTAATTGACAGTTATTTGAAAAGTCTGCAGAGCTAAAGTAGTTTAGTATATTCAAAAGAAAACTAGTTTTTTTTTACTAATTAGTTCTCTATAATTGGTTCCTAAAATTCTAAGCTTTGATACAGTGAAAAAGTTAGAGAGTGGAAGTTTAATTAAACAAAATTGAAAAAACCAACAGGCCTCTTTTACTTCATACAAATGTAGGTCAATATGATCAAAATTTAAAGAGAACTAGTTCGATAATTAAACTCATTGACTTCTGAAATTCTTTGGCTGATCAGGACAGTTGGATATTGAAGCATAGCCAAGGGAATTCTCTCTTTATTTTAGATTAGAAAATGAGGCATTTGTTATGCTCTTTTAAAGAGAATAAGAATATGTGTGTTGTTCGTCTGCACAATTGTGCTATGAAATGACAATCCCTGATCTACAACAATAACTATATCCTTTTTGAAATATATTCTTTTATTAACATGTTTAATTGAAAAGAAGTTTTACAATTCAGTAATTGATTCCTAAAGGATTTCACCATAAGTTTGTTATAGAGATAACCTTTATTCCCATTAAATAAGATGAGCTGTTTGTCTGTTTTAATAGAGAAGTTCCTACAGAAGTTGGTCTTAAGACTTTTACTTTGTTAAGTAAAGATAAACCTTGATATTTTCGTTGTATATTCGTTCAGTGACATAAACCAGTTCGCTCTTCTAAAGAATTTTATCAAAAGTAGTTAAGTAATTTCAAAAAGTTTCTAAAGAAATCAAATTTTCAGTAAATTTGGCATGTTGGAGTTGTAGTTTCGTTAAAAGAACTTGTTTGTTTTTTGGACTAGAGGAAAGAGTACTGACAAGGAACTAGTCACGTGATTGATTCGTTGCCACTTTGTGACATGTGACATTATTTTATTTCTCATATCTCATGTCTGTATTTTATAGGAATAAGAAGTAATAGTTGGCTGGTTAAGTTTCCAAAAGTTTGTAAATAATTATCTTCGTTGTCCAATAAATTTGTTTTGATGGTAGTTAAGTTGAAAGAACTAACTACTTCGTGTTTTACCCAGAGAAAATAGGAGTGACATGGAACTAATCACGTGATTGCTTCCTTGGCACTTTTAAACACTTTGTCAAAGGTTATCTTTGTGACCTTATTATATTTCTAATATCTTCATATTTCTTTTAGTTTTCAAAAGTTTCTAACGAAAGCTGTTAAGTTATTTCCAAAAGTTTAGAAAGAATGTTGCTTCTTAGTTGAGTGAAATTGCTCTCTTTGCATTGCAAATTCGTTCGAAGAACTAGTTCAGTTTTCACTAGAGGGAAGATAACTGGCATGAAACTATTCTCGTGATTGGTTTTTCGTTTTTAGAGATCGTTTTCAGTTCTAAAACTTTATGTAAAAGGGACGTGTAACTTCAACATGTCGTTGTCTGGGAAAATAACCTTTTAGTCACTTTGTGAGAGGTGAGCGAAATTCGGTTTCTTATTTGATCATTTAAATGAGTTATGATGCCCAAATTCGTGTTGTTCATGCCTGAATAATCGATGGATTTTGCTCTCAAATTACTATGAATGACGGCCAATGGTTTAAAGCTTTTAATTGATATTTTTAATCAAATATTAAACTATTCATTGATAAACTGTCAACCTTGTAAGACATTTCGATGACATGATTAAAATGTCCTTTTTGTACAAGAAGTCGAGGGACTAGAGTACGTACTTGATACCCTTTTATAAAGTTTTAAGTATTGCCTTTCCTTTTTTATTAAATATTAATTTGTTTACATTTCCTTTACTCCCTGTCTATACTTGACAAATATTTACCATAACAATTAACGACGTTTGTTGTCAAGACAAAGTTGTCTAAGCAAAAGCACTAACAATTTTATCATAACGAAGCAATAATACCAATAAATGTCGACTATACCTGATAATTTTTTGTCTAGAAGTTTTTTTGAAGTTTATCGTGATAAAAATGTATCAGCTAAGCAAAATCACTAACAATTTTATCATAACGGAGCAATAATACTAATAAATGGAGTCAATACCTGATAATTTCTTATCTTGAAAACCATTTTGATGTCTATCATGGTAAAAATTTATCTGGTATAGACAGGGTGTTAAAACTTACCTCCATTTTTCGGTGACTTTGGAGAAAGTGAGAGTGTGACCAAAATCATGGCAGCATTGTTTTCATTCATTTCCTCTTCATCGTAGTTGTCCCCATTAATGCTGTCATGTGCATAAGATGGCGGACGTTTACGTGAACTGCAAATAGAAAAAAAGTTGAATATTAATTTAAAATATTATCTTAAGGGAAAATTGAATCAAATTATTTAATATAATTGCCCAATTCACAATTGGTGTCGTAGCGTTGTATCGTTGTATGTCGTAATTTTTTTTTATTAATGTTTTGTTTTTGTTTCAAAAAATTAGTTGGAAAAATATTATTGACATACAAAGCTACAACACTACGACATCAATTGTGAATTGGGCAATTGTATAATTTTCTTTAGTAATTAGGTTAATATAATACCCTACACTATTTGGTAGAGACTTAAATGAATTATATAAATTTGGCTGACTTCTATTAATATAATTTCGAGTAATTTGACACTTTTATGTGCCTTAGTTACTTTACATATTCCTGGTAATCGATCCAAGAGACAATTGTTAGTTTATTGTTACTAAATCATATAGATTGTAGTCAGTTTAATAGTCAGCCATGATTGTTGTCAAAATTTATTCATTTTAAAATTTCAACAGGTCAATTTTCATACTACTTTCCCTCAAGCATTTAATCTGGAGCAGAGACAATTGTTATTTATTGTTACTGTAGTCGGTTTAATAGTGAGTCATGACTGTAGTGAAAATTTATTCATTTTAAGTTTTGATCAGGTCAATTTCCATACTAATGTCTCATTATAATTAGTAACAGCTTTAACTCATAATGACTACTTTGGACCGTCTACCGAACTGTCTCTGTGTAATCTATATAGGGGCAACTGACTTCCTGTTATAATTATTAGTCCCTTAGCTAGTTCAGTAACCAGTGACAAACCTAAGTGGGAGGAAAAATCATTGTTTTAGGAATAGACAACAAAACTATTGATAAAATATGATGTAGGGCATATAATATTCGTTTTAGTCTTATGCTATTATTATCTGTACATTTCTTCTAAAAATTATTTTGTAATTAAATGTTCAACCTTGAAAATAAAGTGTCAGTTTGTTATTCAACAAAATACAAATACAAAAAAAACAAAAAATGTGTCACTTATCAAGCAACCAATAACCAAAGAATTCGAACCATATGTCATCTAAACAAAGAGACGTCAACAGAAATTAAGTAAGAACAAAATGACAAATATAACAACAAATATATAGAAAACTATTTAAAGAAATGTAGAGTCTATTAAAATAAATATTTAACAAATTTGCGGACAAGTACAAACATACACATTTATTTAGAAATGAACATAAAACAATAAATTATGCAGCCCTATTCAAGAAATCTATAAAAAACAATTTTAAACTTAATTTATTATTAGCATTTTCAAAGCAAAAATGCGAGTATAAAACATATTGTGGTAAAAATTAATATTTAGCAGCTTTGCAAATAGGTATGATGGTAAGGTGGAGGATGGGTGGGGGCCGGAACAAATAATGTGGGAATGACCCAGTTTATTTGAATATAGTTTATAGGGTAGGGTTTTTTCAATATTTTATTTAAATAAATTTAAAAATATAAAAAAAATGTTTTGTTTTCTTTTTTAACCTTAAAACCGGAAGTTTTGTTACATGTCAAAAACATTTTAAAGTTAAAGTTTTTTTTTGTTTGAAACATTGTAAATAAAAACTGTTGTTGCAACATTCCATTTAATATTTAATTTGATTTCCATTTAAACAACTAGACTTTGTGACTGATTTGTTTTTTTTCACATTGTTTTCATTGCAACCCTGAAACAATGAAATGACTCTTTTGTGTTGACACGCAAATGTTGAATTCAAAAGAAAAATGCCGACAATTTGAAAACAAAAAAAAACAAATTTCAATGTAAAAAATTTAAAAAAGATTTTTCTACTACATATAAGGGGAAATTCTGTTTAATAAATTTTCCTAGAAAAACCTCTATTAAAATTGTATTAAATCTATAGTTATTAATTATTAATTAATTCCCTTTGATTAGTACTATTTTTTCCAAGTACTTAAATGCCGGTACTTTTATGCCTCTAACTGACCTTGCTTAACAAATTATTTGACTCATTTATATTTGTATGTTTGTAAGTTTCTTTTTTTTGCTTTGTGTTCTTTTTTTTTTGCAAAATATAAATAAAATAAATTGTATTATTATCGCTTTTTTTGCAAAAAAGAAAAAAAACCCCGACACAATATTATTGTATGGTTGCTATGTATGGCCGGTGTTTCGGCCTCATTTTTTTTGAGTCAGTTTTTTTCTGCTGCCTTGTTTTTTGCCCCTCTGTGTTGGGGTTCTTTACGTTTGGTTTGGTTCGCCTATGACGTTGCAAAGTTAAACAATCATTTTTATTTCATTTCATTTATATATTTTTTTGTATGGATTTTTGTTTATTTGTGCGATTTTTTTGTTGTTCGTATTTTCTCATACATTAATCTATTCTATTGGGTCGTTTTTTATTTGTTCTTTAATTTTATTGGAATTCTTTTATGGGTATTTTTAATGTGATGTATTTTATGTGTATTTAAGGCTGGGTAGGCGTAATTAAGTAGCTGTCGAGGAATGTACGTAATTTTCTTTTGAGAAGAAATTAACCTATATCGGGTTATAGAGTATGAAAAAGAATCAAACTGCCAAAAAATTAAAATAAGTAAGATTCGGAGGGAAATTTCACAGTACAGTCCAAGTTTAGTTTGAATATTCGTGTTGCCTTATAACACAGGTCAACAGCAAAAAAAGCATTTGATGGCTACTTAAGTGCAAATATGGTCCAAATTTTAAATTATAGGTATGCAGAGAAAAAAGAAAATTTTAAGCAAAATTGTGAATTTTTTTAGATGTTTCTCCACATAATTATTGATAACTCAACAACGGTTAGTCCGATATTATTAAAATAAACTTAGACAAATTGAAATTTACGTAACTTTTAATAAATTTATATATTGCGTTTCAATCGGCTCAGTAGTTTCGGAGTTATAATAACAAATTGAAGCAAATATTATATTTTTTACATGAAAAAATTTTTTTTTTGTTTTAAAAAAATTATGAAAAATCGAAAACGCCAGAAATTATACAGATTTATTACTTTATAGCAAAGCCAAATATAATAGCAACAAAATGAGATATCCTTCATAAAAATCGATTGATTCTTTTCATATTTATTCACAATTAATTGAATTCGCTCATTTTCACAAAATTTTATTTTTTTGTTTGATACACATAAAATTGAGTAGTTAGTGTACTTCTTTCGATTGATTGAATTTTGAAAACATTTTCCCCATGCTATGTACAAATTTTCACATATATATTACTTTTCAATCGGCTCAGCAGTTGTGGAGTTATAATAACAAATTAAAGTAAAAAATATATTTTTTACGTGAAAATGGGATTTTTTTTTGTTTTAAAAAAATCATGAAAAATTGAAAACGGCAGAAATTGTTCAGATTTATTGGTTTATCGAAAAGCCACATATAATAGCAACAAAATGAAATATCGATCATAAAAATCTGTTGATTCTTTTCGAATTTATTCAGAATTAAGTGAATTCGCTGCATTTCACAAAATTTTAGTTTTGTTGTTTGATATACATAAAATTGAGTAGTAATGTTCTTTTTTCGATTGATTGAATTTTGAAAACATTTTTCCCATGGTATGTACAAATTTTCATATATATATTGCGTTTCAATCGCTTCAGTAGTTTCGGAGTTATAATAACAAATTGAAGCAAAAAATATATCTTTTACGTGAAAATACCAAATTTTTGTGTTTTAAAAAAATCATGAAAAATGGAAAACGCCAGAAATTGTTCAAATTTATTACTTTATCGCAAAGCCACATATAAGAGCAAGAAAATGAGATATCGATCATAAAAATCAATTGATTCTTTTCGAATTTATTTACAATTAAGTGAATTCGCTCATTTTCAGAAAATTTTATGTAATCCTAGTCCAAGTAAAACTGTTATAGTAGATATTTTTACAGTCCAAATTGAATTGCAATAATTAATCGTTATACAGTCCAAGTAAAACGGTAATCGTAGATTTGTATACAGTATATTTTTATACAGTTAAAATTTAGCTGTAATCGTAAGTATTAATACAGTCTAAATTTGGTTTTATACAGTACAAATATACAGTGCAAATTCAATTTTAATCATGCACTGTTATACAGTACAAATTTAGCTTTTTTAGTAAATCTTTGGATGTCGAAATTGAGCTTCTGTCTTATCTTTTTATACAGTTCAAATGTATCTTTAATAGCAAATAAAGTACGACAGTGCAGACATAAATAAGTTCAAGTATTTTTCAGAATATACATGTATCAAGTTCTATTTATTTGTTTGTGGTTAAATATTTACTAAATGATGAGTTTAATAAAAATAACTTGAGTCATTCGTACAAAATATTTATACCTATTGCTACGCCAGCAAGCAGGTTGGACTTTCCACTCCTTCGATTCTAATGAAATGTGTGGTATAGAAGCAGTATCATAAATATGATACATGATTTAGATTCATGCTAAACATAGCTGATATTTGTAATCAGAGCACTTTGTAAGAGATTTTTTTTTTAACAAGATAATCAATATCAAACTTTAGACCTAACACTCCTTAAATTGTCGATTACTTGCTTGGTAACCTTAACCTTGAAATAACCTTACCATACTTTTTTTACTTTTTTATCTTTCCTATACATTTCTTTCTTTTCATTTTTATTTCATATGCAGTTTTTGTAATTTAATGCTTTCAAACATAAATTTACACTTTGCTTAAATTTATTCTCTCTATACATACTGATTATCCTTTTATTATCCTGCTCCAAGGAAAGCTAAGAAAAAAATACCAAATGAATGTGATTTAACTGGCGCGCCATGATATTGAAACCATAAAGACATTTGGTTTTTTTCTGGTTTAAAGTCATTGTTGCAGGCACCCTGCTTAAAATAAAGTTAGTGCAACGAAGGGTTTTGGTTTGAGTTCTTTGTGTTGGATTCATTGCATTCTTTATTGTTGGGATTTATGTTGTCATCTGACGCCATTTTAAAAATACCAATAACAAAAGACTTTGATGAAATGTTTAGCGGTGTTGAAGGTTGTAAAAAATATTGAAATATTTTTTTTTCTACAAATTTAAAATGTCATACAACTGTATTAATGCAATATGTTAAAATTTAAAAGAAGTTCTTAAAAAGTTAACGTTTAGCTGTAATCGAAAGTTTTTTAAAAAGTCCGAATTTCCTCCTGAAACTGAAAAACGTTGGTGTTCGTCACCGACTCGTTTCTGAATTGTTTTCGTTTCAGTTGGGTGCGTTGCTGCATAAAACAGAAACGAAAATATTTTTTAATTTTGGATGTCGCACATTAAATAGAATTTCATAATTTTTAACAAAATCTATTATTTTTTCCTCTTCCAATAAAGAAAACTTATTTTTTTATTCATTTTGATTTTCTTTAAATTTGAAATAAAAAAATAATTAAAATAATTTTCTACCTAAGCACCGAAAACAACCTGCTTGAAGTTGTTTTCGTTCCGGCCCCAAATGACAGCCTTTTCGTTACTGATCGGTGCCGTTTCGTTGCCGATTTCTGAAACAAACTTTTTTTCGGTGCAAATGTATGGAATTTCGTTTTCGGTGCCGGTTATCGGGTTATGCGAAAACATAGCTTAAGCATTTTTACTGGAATTCAAGTTGAAAGCAAGTGTAATTCAAGGCTTCACTAACCACTATATAGATTTGATGCATCATGGTTACCTAAGTATAAAAATGGTAAAATTTTTCAATTCTATGGATAGATTTTTTTAAACATTATTTTCTAAAATAAATTCGAAACTAATCCATCGATTTTTATGATCGATATCTCATTTTGTTGCTATTATATGTGGCTTTGCGATAAAGCAATAAATCTAAACAATTTCTGCCGTTTTCGATTTTTCATGATTTTTTTTAAAACAAAAAAATTGGATATTTTTACATAACAAATATATTTTTTGCTTCAATTTGTTATTATAACAAAATTTATACATAGCACGGGGAAAATTTTTATAACATTCAATCAATCGAAAGAAGAACATTAAATACTCAATTTTATGTATATCAAACAAAAAAGTAAAATATTGTGAAAATGAGCGAATTCACTTAATTGTGAATAAATTCGAAAATAATCATTCGATTTTTATGATCGATATTTCATTTTGTTCTTATTATATGTGGCTTTGCAATAAAGCAATAAACCTAAACAATTTCTGCCCTTTTCGATTTTTCATGGTTTTTTTAAAACAAAAAAATTGGATATTTTTACATAACAAATATATTTTTTGCTTCAATTTGTTATTATAACTCGGAAACTATTGAGCCGATTAAAACGCAATATATACGTAAAATTTTGTACATAGCATGGGGAAAATGTTTTCAACATTCAATCGAAAGAAGAACATTAACTGCTCAATTGTATGTATATCAAACAAAAAAGTTAAATTTTGTGAAAATGAGCGAATTTACTTAATTGAGAATAAATTCGAAAAAAATCAATCGATTTTTATCTTCGGTATCTCATTTTGTTTTTATTATATGCGGCTTTGCGAAAAAGTAATAAAACTGAACAAGTTCTGCCGTTTTCGATTTTTCATGAGTTTTTTAAAACACAAAAATTTGCTATTTTCACATAAAAAATATATTTTTTGCTTCAATTTGTTATTATAACTCGGCAACTACTGATCCGATTAAAATAATAACCGAATTAAAGGTTATGTAAATTTGAAAATTTTTAAGTTTACTTCAGTAATAGTAGACTAATCGTTTTTGAGTTATCATAAATTATGTGGAGAAACATTTGAACTAATTCACAATTTTAGAAAAAAAAAATTTTGAATAAAAATCTATCCATAGAATTTAAAAATTTTACCATTTTTGTACTACTGAAACCACAATACATCAAAATTGTGTAGTGGTTTAAAAAGCCTCCAACAATTTTTCGATTTTGTTGTCCTGTGTTATAGTCAAGCAACTGAATTACGGTTGTATTATACTTTATTTCAATAGCATTATCCAGAAAAAAGGAATCATAAATTCAAGCCATGTCGATCGCTAAACAGTCCAAGTTTAGCGGCAATCGTTGATCTCTACACAGTTCATGTTTAGTTTTTAGTCGAGTTTGTCTGTAATCGTAGAACGCTAAACAGTCCAAGTTTAGCAGCAATCGTTGATCTTTATACAGTTCAAGTTTAATTTTTATTTGTAGGTCTTTATACACTTCAAATTTAGCTTTAATCGAAGGTCCTTATACAGTTCAAGTTCAGCAAGAATTATATGAATTTATACAGTCCTAATTTATCCTCAAACATAAGTCATTATACAGTCCTAATTTAGCTTTTAACGTAATTCTTTAATCAGTTTAAGTTTAGCTGTAATCGTCGATCTTTATACAGTCCAAAATTGGAATTTACCGTTGAATTAAATACAGTCCAAATTTAGCAGTAATCGTAGATACAGTCCAACATTATCCTCAATCAGAAGACTTTACACAGTCCAAATTTAGGTTAGTGTTTGAGTTTGGCTGTAATCGTAAATAGCTAAACAGTCCATGTTTAGCAGCAATCGTTGATCTTCTTCTCTTCTTCTTCTGTCCTCTTAACTCCCTGTGTAGCATAGGACCTCTACAAAATTTCTCCAGGATAGTCGATCATTCGCAAGTACTTTTACTTCATTCCAGCTTTTTTCACTGTTTTCTATGTCTTTAAGCAAGCTTCTTTTCCATGTGGTCTTTGGCCGACCTCTCCTTCTATTGCCTTGTGGATTCCAATCTAGGGCTTGGCGGCTTATTTCATCTGGATTCCTAAGAGTGTGCCCGATCCATTTCCACTTTCTTCTTTTGATGATAATTTGGATTGGCTCAATGTTACATTTTCTATATAGTTCGTCGTTGGTTATGACGTTTGGCCACCAGATTTTCAAAATGTACCGCAAGCAGCGGTTTGTAAAACCTTGTAGTTTACAGTTCAGTGCCATTGTCGTCAGCCACGTTTCGCAGCTATAAAGTAAGACTGATAGAACGTTCGACTTCAATATTTTTATTTTAGTATTCACTGAAATAATGGTTGATTTCCAAATATTCCGCAATTGGAAGAACGTACTGTTTGCCTTACCAATCCTATGTTCAATGTTCAAATCTATGATCTTTACACAGTTCAAATTAAGCTTTAATCGTAGGTTTCTATACAGTCCAAGTATAGTTCAAATATTGGACTTTGGATTTAGACATTCCAAGTTTAGTTCAAATCGTATATCATTCTATAATACGTTGGATTTAGACTGTCAAAGTACAGTTCATGTTTATCTTAAGTCGTTAGTTTTTGTACAGTCAAATTTGATTTTAGTTTTATTCGCAGTTCTTTAACCAATTCATGTTTTTTTTAGTAGAATTTAAGCTTAAATCGTAGCTTTTTATACAGTCCTAGTTTAGCCTTAATCTTAGTTTATTTTTTTTGTACAAGTTAAGCTTTAATTGTGGCTGTTTATACAGTCCTAGTTTATACCTTTTATAGTGTACTAATTTACCTTTCGTCATAGCTCTTTATACAGTCCTAGTTTAGCCTTAACAAATCTTTAATAAATCCTTATTCCAACACAGATTTCACCAATTTATTCAATCACTAACAATTAACCATAAATTCTCTTAAACACTTTAAAAATCTACCACAACACACTTAAAACTATTTGCTATCAAATATTCTCTATTTCTTTATTTCATTTAACAGTATTTTCACCATTTAAACTTTAACAGAATTTATGTTTATGTTTAAATAATCTCCGTACTCTGTGCTATTCATTCTTAAACAAAAACAAAAAAAAAAACTCTTAAGGCTAAAAACGAATCACACAATATATATATATAGTATATATTGTATGAGGCGATCTTTCACTACTAGTTGACCATAAAATTTTATGATTTTGCTACCAAATTTTTGCTTTCAGCTGCAACCGCTACAGGAGCTTGAAAGCCACAACACAGAAAAAAAAACTTAAGTTATGATTTTGGGTGCATGTTTAAACATGCTTAAAAGCCAACTCCTTTAAATTACAACAACAGTTGCAATTGTTGTTAACACAATGAAATAAAATACAACTGTAATACTTAACTTAAGGCCATGTTCACAAATTTGAAATGGTTTTTGTTGTTCTGGTTAGGTTAGACATTTTCTTTTTAGAGTTTCAATTTCAACCGTTAATGCGGAAAATGGAGAAATAGAAAATGGTGCTATCAAGGCGTTAGTTGGCAATTAAATTTAACTAAATGTCTGGCTGTATTTATTAAGAATTTTGACTGAGTAATAAGGCTATGGCAGATTTTTGTTGGCTTATCTAATTAAAGCTTTGTTAACTGGCGAGAATGTTATGTTATTTCCAGGAAAATAATTTAAACGTATAATAAATAATTAACATAAATTCGGTTTCTTGTTAAAAGTTACAAAAGGCTATTAGTAAGTAAAGAAACTATAAAAAAAACAGAAACAGTTTTAATATGAATAATATAAGAGCGGCAAAGGAGTTAATTCATAAGAATCCATAAGGCTAGAGAATAATTATATTATTTTTAAAATTTGCGCCAAAGCAAAACATGTTTTCATAAGCTATTAGAAAACATTGGAAGCTTCAAAAGCTTTACGGAAAAAGCTAATACCAAATGATTTTCTTATAGTCCATTATCAGCAGCCTCTTTGTGAATTAGTTCTCTTGAACTAGTTCAAAAACAGCTGCTTGTTCAGTGTAGAAGTTCTCTTGAATATTTTAAAATTTTCTTCAATTTCTTAATACCTTCAAATGTCTGTTTTATATTGAAAATCATCGTATGTTGTTGCTTGCATAGATCCAAGAAACGCGACCATTTTGATTACTATAAAAACCGTTAGGCTGCTGTTTAAAAAGCTTCTTTATGGCTAAACTATACTCTACGATATTTTGTTGCTGGTTTTTTTTTGTTTTGTTGTTACCACTTTGATATTGTATTGTTTTGATATTACTTTAGCTGCTGCTGTTTTTTTGTTATGCTGTTCAGTGTATTATATGAGTTTTGTTAAACCATAAATATCATCAATCTAATGATTCTACATACGATTCAACAGCATACAAAACATAAACACTCATGCCAACCAGCAGCAAGCTCAGCCGTCTCAACAACATCATTATGAACATCTTCCCAAAAGATCATTATTATCAAGATCAACGTCATTATGTGATGGGATGTTGTTGTCGTCATTTTCAACGTCATCCTAAACCAAATGACCACAGCTGAAGTAAATGTTTGCTAGATTGAAACATTCGTGATCATTCGAGAACCAATTTTTTTTTGCAATTGAAGAACTTTATACATTTCAAGTTTAGTGGAAATTTAATCGCTATTGTACAGTCCAAGTTTTATTTAGATTTATTCATACAGGCTAATATATTACACGTTAAGTTTCATTTAGATAAATTTATACAGTCCAAATTTAGTTCCAAAAGTAGATATTCCAAGTTAAGTTTTTATTGCACAATAAAATGCAGTCCAAGTTTAGTTCCAAGGTAAGTTTTTATTTGAAGAACAGTACGCTGCCAAAGTTTAACTTTAATTATAGATATTTATACAGTCCAGGTTTAGTTTTAATCGCAGGTGTTTATACAGTCCAAGGTTGATTTAAATAGAACCATTTTATATAGTCAAATAAAGCTTTAAATAAAGAACAATACACTGTCCAAGTTTAGCTTTAATCGCGGGTGTTTATACAGTCCGAGGTGGATTTAAATGGGAGTACTTTATACAGTTCAAATAAAGCTTTAAATAAAGAATACTACACTGTGCAAGTTTAGCTTTAATCGCAGGTGTTTATACAGTCCAAGGTTGATTTAAATTCAGTTCAAATAAAGCTTTAAATAATGAACAATACACTGCTCACGTTTAGCTATAATCGCCTGATTTAATCGCAGGTCTTTATACAGTCCAAGATTGATTTAAATGTAAGCACTTTATACAGTTCAAATAAAGTCATAATTAATAAACAATACACTGCCCAAGTTTAGCTTTAATCGCAGGTGTTTATACAGTCCAAGGTTGATTTAAATGGAATTATTTTATACAGTTCAAATAAAACTTTAATTAATGAACAATACACTGTCCAAGTTTAG
The DNA here is from genome assembly GCF_958450345.1 of Calliphora vicina. Taxonomy (NCBI): domain Eukaryota; kingdom Metazoa; phylum Arthropoda; class Insecta; order Diptera; family Calliphoridae; genus Calliphora; species Calliphora vicina. The sequence continues at coordinate 48,839,400 of NC_088780.1, forward strand.
TTTTAATCCACTGCTTTATTCGCAGGTGTTTAACAGTCCTAGGTTGATCTAAATGGAAATATTTTATACAGTTTAAGTAAAGCTTTAAATAAAGAACAATACACTGTCCAAATTTAGCTTTAATCGCAGGTCTTTATACAGACCAAGCTTGATTTAAATGGCAGCAAGTTTAACTTTAATCACCGAACTTTATACAGTCCAAGTTAAACAAATCCTCTTTTAAGTTTTGTTTAAAGATATGGTCAACTGTATTCGTGTGCTGTGAGAGGAAAATGTGTAAGATGCGCGCTTGCGCTCTATTGTTGACTATGTGTTTGTTTGTTTGGTTGGCTGTTAGTTGCAACTTGCAACTATTGTAGCAAATTGACGTGCGCACATTATCGTGCTGTTGTTGTTTAAAACCGCGTGATTGAAATGCGATATAAACATTTTCGCGTTTGTTTGGTAAGAGGATCATTTTTATTATTGTACGTCTGTCTGTCTATCCGTCCGTCTGTCCATCTAAACAACTAACTTTATATATATAATTTTAACCATTTTTACTAGTTCGTTGTATTTTATTGTAGTATTATTTTTTTTTTATATTTTGTTTGTGAAAACTGCTGTTGTTGTATAGCATGGGAATTGCAACGTGATTTCCTCAATTTGGTAAACAACAAAAAGAAAACTAGAAAAAAAAAATAGACGGCCACAATAATATTGGAACAAAAAAGAAAATGAAAAATAAAATAAGCTAGAAAATTATAGTTTGAAAAAAAAAACGAAATAGACAGTCAGTTAGTCGGCCAGTCAACCGGTCAGCTAGCACTCATTTATTTCAGCATTAAAGTGTATTAACAGAAACAAATTCTGTTGCCTTAAATTCACACTGATGCTGCTGTTGATGTTGTTGTTATTGCTGCATACGAGGCCCCCCTTAAGCCTGCTGTGCTTTAAGCTTTAATGGCTTTTGGGCAATTACGCCTTTGCCTATTTAAACTTATTTGGCCAACTTATTTTTAGAGCTGTGTAGCTTAAAATCTCAGTGGTTTAAAAAAAATCTTATAAATTCCTTGTTTTGTAGGATATTTTGAGGAAATTGTTGTTTTCCAAGTAGAAAGTATATTGAAAGGATTTATTCGTTGAGTTAAAGCTGTAATTTGAAGTAAAATACTTCTGCTTAAACCAGGTTTATATAAAGAACGACAAATAAAGCTAAAATTGTTTTGTAGAAAGACTTATGACTGAAGCTAAATGTGACCTTTAATTGAAACCTAAATTGTATTCAAGCTAACATTGAATGCATTGTGATTGAAGTAAAACTTGGACTTCTTAAAGCCTTGTTATTAAGGTTAAACTTGGACCATAGACATATTACAATATTAAGCTTTAACTGTACTATAGAAAGCCTTACGATTGAAGCTTTAAGTGTAATATAGAAAGCTTTACGATTAAAGCTTGAATGATTGAAGCTTAAATTGAACTTGATTAAAGCTTTAATAGGCATATATAAAAATCCACCATTAAAGCTTAAATTTGAATATATAAAGATCCAGGATTGAAAACTAAATTGGACTATATAAAGATCTAATATTTATGATTAAATTGGACTATATAAAGATCCACGATTGTAGCTTATATTGTACTAAGTTGGGCTATATAACGTTTTTACGATTAAAGCTTAATTGAATCCACGATTCAAGCTTAAATTGGACTAAGTAAAGATGCTATGAGTGAAGCATAAATTGGGCAATATAATGATACACGATTTAATTTTAAATTAGACCATATAAAGATCTGGGATTGAAGCTAAGATAGGAATATTTAATGATCTCGAATTAAAGTTCAAATTAGACTATTTGAAGACCAATAATTGAAGATTAAATTGGACTATAGAAAGATTCACAATTGAAGCATAAATTAGACTACATAAAGATCTAGGATTGAAATTTAAAATGTACTTTATAAAGCTTTAGGATTGAAGCTTAAATTGGTCTTTATAAAACCATGACTGAAGCCTAGTTTCGATCTAGAATTGGAGCTTAAATTGAGCTGTATTAGAAACCCAAATTGAACTATAAAAAGTCCCAGGATTGACATTTATATTGGACTTTGTAAATATCTTGGATTTATGCTTAAATTAGACTTTATATAGGCCCACGATTGAAGCTTAAATTGAGCTACATTAAGACCCACGATTGAAGAAAATAAGACTCTATATACCCCTAAGATTGGAACCCAAATTGGACTATAAAAACTCCCAGGATTGAAAATTAAATTGGACTTTATAAAGATCTAGGATTGATGCTTAAATTAGACTTTATAAAGGACCACGATTAAAGCTTTAATTTGAATATATAAAGATCTAAAATTTAAGCTTAAATTGAGCTACATAAAGACCCACGATTGACGAAAATAAGACTCTATAAAATTGAAACCCAAATTGAACTTTATCCCAGTCCCAGGATTGAAATTTATATTGGACTTTATAAAGATTTAGAACTGAAGCTTAAATTGGACTTTATAAAGAACCACAATTAAAACTGATATTTGAATATATAAAGATCTAGAATTGTAGCTTAAATTGAGCTGCATTAAGTCTCACGATTGAAGAAAATAAGACTCTATATACCCCTAAAATTGAAACCCAAATTGGACTATAAAAAGTCCCAGCATTGAAATTTAAATTGGACTTTATAAAGATTTAGAACTGAAGCTTAAATTGGACTTTATATTGAGCTACATTAAGACCCATGATTTAAGAAAACAAGATTCTATATACCTCAAAGATTGTGACCCAAATTGGACTATATAAAAGTCCCACAATTGATGATTAGATTGGGCTTTATGAAAACTTAGGATTGAAGCTTAAAGCCAGCTATAATTGAAGATAAAATCTTACAATAAAAATACTTCTAATCTGATCATAACTAGGATTATCGTCAGGTTACAGTGACAAGTCCCTTTCATATGACGTGTTAGAATTATGATCTTACCCTCGAGAAAGCAACCAGGACTTTGTAAAGATCTAGGATTGATGCTTAAATTAGACTTTATAAAGGACCACGATTAAAGATTTAATTTGAATATATAAAGATCTAAAATTTAAGCTTAAATTGAGCTACATAAAGACCCACGATTGACGAAAATAAGACTATATAAAATTGAAACCCAAATTGAACTTTATCCCAGTCCCAGGACCTGTTCTGTATCGCCTACTTTTCTTCTAGAGATATAAATGTAAGATTTTGGCACTCTAAGAAAGAGCTAGATTCTGAAAATCATTCCAAAAATGATTTCTCCATTTAAGCAACTGTCTTAAACAACTTAAATGTTGAGTGTTTGGCAGTCAATATTGAAAGTTTTCGTTTGCAATTGTTGTAGCAAATGCTGTCACTGATGCTAAAGTTGCTTGCTGCTGCTGCTGCTGATGTTGGTTTGGCCGCCATTAAAAATAGATGTAAACTTTATGATTCCATTGAAATCGGAGTACAATGTTTATATCTATTTCTAAATCTCTTGTTATATTTAGTGTTTGGCAAAAGTGTTGAAAGCAAAAATTATGACCACAAAAATACAAAAAAAAAAAACAAAAAAAACTTTAATGTGCATAAGATTGAAGAAAATCAGCCAGAAACAACAAAAACAACAGCAATAAAATGAACTACAACAATAGCAATAATAATAGTAACTGTTATATACGGTTTGTTTTTCCTGGGTTTATGCATGGACTCGTTGTTCATTCGGTTCCTATTACTGTTTTTTTTTTTGTAGCATTCGTTTTAGTTGGTGTTGTTGTTATTTGAAGTTGATTTTAAGTGAAAGATATAGATGTTGTATTATTCGGTTTTAGTAGCTGTTGATGATGATGTTGTTACTGCGGCTGCATCTTATACATTATTTCTAATGTATGAAGACGACCATGATGATGATGATGAGCCAAGCCAGCCTGATGATGATGATGATGATTGTGATAATATTGATGGTGGTTATTGTTGTGTTTTCTATTGCTTATAAAATTGACCGTTGGTAATTTTCGCATGCTGTGCTGAAATTAGCCACTTTTGGCATGAAAATCGATCAATCGATAGAAATATAGAAAAAAAATAAGAAAAAAAGCCAGAAAATATTGTTTGTGTTTAAAGTTGGTTTTTTTCCTCATTTCTATTTTGGTTTTGTTGTTGTTGTTTTTTTTAGCATTACTCTAACCATGGTGGTATTAAGATTGAGCCTTAACTATGGAAACCATTACATGTTTTCATGGCTTTTCTGACATTTTGATTGATTTTTTTCAATATTTCTTTTTTTTTTTGTTGTTGTTTAGGTTTCAGTTTGCTTTGCTTTAGTCATTTTAATAATGATCAATGATTTGTGGCTTTATACATAAGTTTTTATATTTATCATAAATTTCTTTAAAATTTTATTGTAAAAACAAAATTTATTTCACTTTGTTAATATTAATTAATAAAGAAAATAAAATTTAAATCGCTTTGGAAATATCATAAAATTTAATTGATTAAAAAATACTTCCTCAATGCTTTAAACAAAACTTGTTTAGAAATTTTAATTTTGAATTTATAGAGAAGTATTAAAAATACGAAAAAATAAAACAAATTATTTGTTTATAAAGAAAAAAACTTGTTACAGGTTGAACGTAATAATGAGTGGTATAAAAAATAATAAAAATTTTAAAAAAAATTTACTCTCGAGAATTTAATAAATTTGTTCAAAAAATATTGAGAATAAATTGCAAGTCCTTATAATTACAAAAATACACTTATGTTGTTACGAAATTGTATTTGAATAGATGGTGCTGGAATGTTCGGGATGGTAATGCAGTGCATATAAGGTGGCCGTGAGAACATCAACAACGAGTCAGTCTAATTTGAAGCATTGTTGAGCAAAGATAAACTAACTGCCTGACAGTGTTGTTAAAATTTTTAACTACTAAACTGCTTTTTTAAAGGAAATAATCCACCATTTTTAAAAGGTAAAAACGCAATAATATTAAGTAAAGTATATTCTTTCAGAAAAGTTAAATAATTTATCCTTTCACAAACTAAAACTAACAAAGAACGTTTATTTTTGACTTGAGACTTTTGTTTTCGAAATTTTGAAGTTTGATGTAGCTTTAATATTGAAAGGTTTAAGTAAATTATAAATTTCTTCTCATATATTGTAGGACAAATCGTTATTAGCTAAAGCTGTCTTAAAAATCGCAAATTTTGTTTTAAAATACAAATTTTAAATATTTTTAGGTAAACAAAATTTATTTTTTTTTCCAAAGTTGTTTTTTTCATTTTGAGGAAACATTTTTTTTTCGAATTATTTAAAATTTTTTTTTTTAAATTATTTAAATTTAAATACTTGTTTAAATTTCAAATTTTTTTTTGTTTTTTAATTTTTTTTCGGTAAAAAAAAATTCGGGTTAAAATTTTGTTTTCCGATTTTGACCCATTGTAGGTCTAATTTACTATGTTCTTATATACGTCGTTGCAAAGGTCTTTGAAATATCTATCATTAGGTATCCATATTGTTTATATTAATGACTTAGTAATCCAGATATAGGTCATAAATAGGTCAACAATCGAGTTTGTCCTGGTTTTTTTTTCATATCTCAGCCATTTGTGGGCCGATTTTGTTGATTTTAAATAGGAAACTTCTCGAAAGCATGTCTGACAGAATTATTGAAGATTTGGATCCCGAAGATATCTGGGGTCTTCAGAAAATTGATTTCAACAGACAGACAGACTGACATGGCCTAATCGACTCCGCTATCTATTTTATGTTAATAATTTTTATAACTTTAAATAAAAACAAAAAATTCAATTGTGTTTTTACAGAATCTAATAAATATAATAATGAATACCAATATTATATTGTTTGAAATAACTTCACGTTTATCAGAAATAATAAACATTTTAAATATTTGATAAAATTGCGAATAGCAACAGGAAATATTTTAAAATTTTAGCTTCATAAGAAAAAGTTTTTGAAAATGATAAAAATTAATGAATTCATTTTTATCTATAAAAATTGTTAAATGTGGAAACTAATGTAAGGTTCCATGGCAACAGTGGTAAAAGTGGAAATTACACTTTTTCTAGCACAAAGAATTTTGCTTACCCAACAGCTTACGGGTAAGCAGTATTTTTGTGTTTTCATTATTAATACATATTTTTTTTGTATGTGTTTTATATTGTATTCAACTTATCATACTCATTTATTTAGTCTCATGATTCATTTAAGAAATATTTCTATTTTCCTTTATTTATTCTACATTATTTACATTCACAAAAAAATATATTTTTACTCAGTTTTCATTTCTCTAGTTTTGGCACGAATATAAAAAAATCTACTTTGTGTTTGTTTCTTTTTATTTTTAATGTGTAAACAAATATGAGGTGCAAATTTGTTTATGTTGTTATCATTTTGACAAATAATACATTCAGTCACTTGAGTGTGTGTCTGGTGACCTGGTTTATAATGAAATTTCATTAACAGTTTGCTTTTATAAGGCTAATCAAACCAAACCACTCTGCCCCTCAGTTAAAGGTCTAGTGTTTTTTGGTTTAACTCACCTTCCTTGTAGCTCTATAATGTAGTTTTATCGGTTTTATTATGAATTTATAATAAAAAGTGAAAACATTTTAAATTTATACAGCATTCCCAGCAGTTAAATGCGTAAATTATTAAAAAATACCAAATTTCCGTTAATTTGTAAGCAAATTTAAATAAATTTGTTGGTTAAAATAAGGCAAAGCTAAATAATGGCTAAAAAAAATACACAAAATATAGAGAAAAAATCCGTTAATTTAGAGTAAATGCAACAACAACATTATCATCATAATAAAAACAAGCCTAGTACTTGGCACACAAGTGTGTGTGTTTGTATATGGCAGAGTGTTGTGTATGACTGAGAGGGAGTGAGAGAGTCGCCATTTTTAAATGCGTCATTTCATTTAAAACCAATAAAAGTGCGTGAGTATTAATTACCCGTTATTTTGTTTTGTTTCTCTAGTTCAATTTCAAGTGTTTGTTATTGTTTTGTTTTGTTTTTGCTTCATCTTAAAATACAAAAACACACATACTATTTTCTTGAATTATGAGTGACTATTTTAGTTTTTGGAGGTTTTTTTAATAGTTTTTTTTGCTCTATTCATATTTTATGTTTGTTTATAATTGTTGTTTTTGTATTTTCGCATATAATTTGTTATTGTTTGTTTTTATTTCTATGCCTACTACTGATAATAAATTTTTGAATGACTACGCAGTTTGCTATTATTATGAGCAGGTTTTTTTTAGATGTTTACATTTTGATCGTTCTTTTTGTATTTGTTGCCGTAAAATAAAATGGCACGTGCTCTAATATTTTTGTTGTTTGTTGTTTATTATTATTAATGTTTGGAAATTAACAAAATGTATTTTTAATAATCATTTCAATTTGTATATTTGGTTGTCAACGTGTGTTGACATTAAGGCTTAAAATGTTTGTCCTTAAGTAAGCTTTCTTAAGTAAAGGAAAATAACTGGATATTATTAAATAATATGTAAATAATTTATGCAAATTTGTTGAGAAATGCTAAGCGTTTTATATGGAAAATTTATTTTCTTGAAATGAAAAGAATAGCAATAAATTTATATTTAAAGAAAGGAAGAATTTGTTGCTTAAACATACCAAAAGTGGCGAAGGTGGCAGTTTTGAATTATTTTTCTTAACAAATTTTAGAAATTTATTAATCTAGGTAGGTATAATGGTTATTGAAAAAGGATACCAAATTGTTATGTATTTATATCTAAAGAACAACAAATTTTCAATTTGTTTTATTAAAAAAATATTGTGAAAACTTAATTTTTAATATTGATACAAATTTTTTTATAAAACCTTAATTATGGCTTTTTATTTCTATTCGGACTTAAATTTTTAATAGTTTTCAATTATATAGAGAACAAAACTCTGTTTAATTTACTTTTTCTTGTTATTAAATTACCCGTGCAATCGGAAAATCTTCTTTAAAGTTAAACATTTATTGCAACATTTAATTGATTTTCTTAACATGTGGCCATAACCATGTTACCAATTTAATTTTGCTATAAAAGGGATAAAAAGGTCATGAGACCTTAAAAGCATTTCAAATAAAAAAGAAAACTACAAACGACAATTGGTAATAGTAATCAAACTGTATAAGTATTACAACTAACTAAAAACTTAGGTTGCACATTTTTTTTCCATTTTAAACACTAAAGCTAAAATCAAACTTAAGTTAACAAACAAACGAAACAAAACGAAAAAAGCACATGTTGGCTGAATTGTTATTACTTTGACAAAGTGCAAACTTATTAAATGTGGCCTAAACCTAAAGATACCGGCAGCCACTCAAACACACACACACCTTGTATAGACTTTCTAAGCCTTTCGAAACATAAGTACAAACAAACTTGTATATATGCAACTACCAAAGACAATTACAGCCAAAACAACAACAACCACAAAATAATGACAAAAGTATCTATCTAACAACTTGCAACTTATCGACAAGTAGCAAAAGTAACAACTTACAAAACTTACAAATATAACGAACGACAAATTTACAATAAGTTTTTTTCTTCTACGGCTATGTTTCTGTTAGTTTTTTTTTATTTAACCAGCATGTGTTGTGTTGTGTAGCTGCTGCATGTCCATGAATTTCTAATAAGCCAAGTTTTTTTTTTAACCACTTTTTTCGGTTTTGGAGGGAAAACAACAGCCGTGTCTTTAACAATAAACACCCAACCAAGAAATCAAATAAATACTTTGTCGTACCTGGTTATAATGAAAAAAAAATAAATAAAAACTGAAGAAGCTTAAGTAAAATTGAAAAAATAATATAGGTACAGAGACACACAAGAGGTTCTTCAAGTTCAAGTTGGCAGTTGGTCAGTAAAGTCTTGGGCAAATAAATAAATAAATATGAAATGTAAAGAAATCGAACAACAAAACCTTAAAACCCAGCAATAGAACAGTGGGACTTTAAAATGCAAAAAGCAATTACAAATTTGCTGAACTGTTAAAAACAATAGTTGTGGTATTAAACCGGTAACTGTAAGGTTTTAAGAAATGGTTGCTCTATAAAAAAAATTTTAATTTAGGGGACTCTATACTATATTTCTAGCCATGTCCCCCACTGTTTGCGGTTTGTGCGAAGAAAAAACCATCACCTTGCATAAAATATACCACCTTTTTTTCAAGTCCATCCTCTCCCTTTTTAAACAACACCCAACCAACCAGCAACCATCACCATTTTTTTCTTATTTCTTCTTTTGCAATAAAATGACATTTTACAGCTTGTAGAGGCGGCCTCCTCTGAATTTCTATATTCACCGATTTGGTCGGTTGAAAGGTGCTTGTAGTTGCCACTGAAAAACACATTTTGGTTTTGTTTTTCCATTTTGTTTGCCTTTCTTTCAACGTCATCATCGTCATCATCATGCCAATAATAAAAACAAACGCTACTTCTCTTCTACTATTTTCTAATTTCAACTGTTCGTGCCTGCCATGGCGTTTTCGCTTCTATCATTTCGTTTGTGGTCGGTCGCATATTTATGGGTAATTTATGCATGACTCCTTGACTGTGTTGTGTTGTAGTGTTGTTGGGTCGCCTGAACATGTCATGGCCTGCTTGTGATTGTAGGTAGAAATTGTGTTTTTTTTTTCTTAGCATTTTACAATATTGTTTGTAATTTTTTACATATTGCCAGGAAAATTTTCTGTGTGTTTTTTTTTGCTTTTTGTTAAAAGTCTTTAATTTGTAATAATTTAATAAGCAATTATTTATTAGTTTCTTTTTTTTTTATTATTTTACTAAGAGGGGCATTTTATTTTAAAATAAATTGAAAATATTGCTAACTATAGTTATATTATAGAATTTTGAACTTATCTATGATTTTTTGTAAAGAAACATTTATTTTACAAAAGAAACTTACATATATTTTCTTTTGGGTTAAAAACTATTTCAAATAAACGTTTAGCAACATTTTTGAGATTAAAAAAAAAAAAATTTGTAGAAAATATGTTAAAAACCTTAAATCTACTAAACCAAGAACTTAGGCTCACAATATTATTTAACAAGTAAGATAGCTATATTCGGCTGTGCCGATTAGGTGTAAATATAATGCAGAATCGTGGAAATAAGTTAAAAACTTTTAGAATACTAAACCCATCCAAACAATATTTGGAAAAGTAATAGAAAACAAATTAAGCTTTCAAAATCTTATTTTAAAACGAGTTCAGTTTAGACATAGGTTTAGATACCACAACTCAAATATGACCACGACTTTGGTAGTAAATAAAATGCGGAATTGTTTTAAATAGTTAAGAACTTGTGCAATAGTAACCTTATCTAGTCTAAATTTGGAACAGTTATTACTGAATTAGTTGATTAAGCTCCTGCTTGTGTTTAAATGATATAAAATATATGTATGACTCTCTCATTCGAATTTCTAAATTATTCTGCTGTGCTAAGATTAGAGTGCGCCAGCAAAGAAGTGATAAACATGTTGAATGCAAAATGAAAGTGTAACTTTTTTCTATAATCATAACTAAATTTGAAATATTATTGCCCCATGTCTAAAGTCTAGAGTATTTCACCAAAAAAATAACATACAAAAAGCAAAAAAAAAAGTTGAATTTCCACAAGCGAAGTTTCACTTCATTTGACAGTTAAGTTTTAAAGGCGATATTAATCTTTAATGTGACTTGTTGTCTAGTAGGCTGAAAAATCAATATCTTCAATGACTTATTAACAATATATGTAGATCTGAGCATCTACTCCTTAATACGATGTGAAAGAGGAAGTTTACAAAATTAAAACAAATTAATCTAGGTAATTATTTTGAATTCGAAAATTCTCATTATCGAGGAGCCTATTTATTTCAATAGTTTAAAATCACTGATCGGCACTCTTAGCCACCAGGAGCAGAACCCGAATAAATAAACAGTTAAGCTTCCAGAATGTTGTTTGTAAATATGTCAAACACAGATGTAATTACGGCAATGTTGGCCAATTTTGGTGTAGAAAATGAGACTGACTGATTTCCAAATACCCATAGATCGACATAAAAACTCTGATCCGATGTGTATTTCAACTATTAATAACTTAGCAGTTTAGCTATTAGAATATTGTTTGAAAACATATGGAATTCAAATACTGATTATGCTTTACTTTGGCTTAGTAAGTCAATTTGGATGTAAATGCTGAAAATTTGTAATTTTTAAATAGTCAAGGATCATTGATGTGATCTATACTTGAAATAGTTACAGAGAAGCAGTTAAGCTTTCAGCATATTGTTTGTAAAACATGTGAAATGTATACACAAATGAAGCTATACTCTTGCATTGGTGATAACTGATTTCGAAAATGCCAAGAATCAAAAATCTAAAAATCTATGTAAAAAACACTGATCCGATCTGCACTTGATAATTTAATAGAGAAGTTTTCAGAATATTAATTGTAATCATGTCAAAGTCAAACACAAATGCCGCTATACTATGACAAAGTAAGGCAATTTGGTCAACTTTGAAAAAAACAAATAAGAGAGCTATATTCGGCTGTGCCGAATCTTATATACCCTTCACCAAATTATACTTCAAAATAAAAATTTCAAATATTTTTAGGTAAACAAAAATTTTTTTTTTAATTTTTTGGAAAACCTTTTTTTCCGTATTGTTGTTATTTTAAAATTTTATTTTTTATAAATTAAAGTTTTTTTTTTTTTGAAATTTTAAAAAAAAAATTTTTAAAAAAAAATCGAGTTAAAAAATATTTTTTCCGATTTTGACACATTGTAGGTCCAACTTACTATGGTCTTATATACGTCGTTGCAAAGGTATTTGAAATATCTATCATTAGATATCCATATTGTCTATATTAATGTCTTAGTAATCCAGATATAGGTCAAACATCGAGGTAGTCCTGGTTTTTTCCTCATATCTCAGCCATTTGTGGACCGATATTGCTGATTTTAAATAGGAAACTTCTCGAAAGCATGTCTGACAGAATTATTGAAGATTTGGATTCCGAAGATATCTGGGGTCTTCAAAGAATTGATTTCAACAGACAGACAGACATGGCTTAATCGACTCTGCTATCGATAAGGATCCAGAATATATATACTTTATAGGGTCGGAAAATTATATTGTGGAAATTACAAACCGAATGAAAAACTTATGTATTCCCTTCTCAGGAAAGTGAGGGGTACAAAAACTGAACATACACAGGGACTAATGCGAAACTGAAGCGATCAATACAGAATTTGGAATATTAATAAAAGAGAGATTAAAATCTTTCAAAACAAAAATGGCAAATATTTATGAACAAAATATGCCGTGTAATGCCTGTGAACGCTTTAAAATTCTGAATATTGGTTTCAAATGAGAAATTTTGTTAAAAATAGGGTTATATTTCTATTAAATGAATGTTCAATGGCAATCATACGATTGTCAATAAAAACGGTTTTTGTGTGTGTGGGTCCTGACATTTCCTATTGGGCACTCAATCTAACAAATTCTCTTTTTAGTATTTATAAATGTTAAAATATTCTTTATTAAACAATTTCCTATTTCCCACGTTAGTGTTTTAAGGCCTAATGTTGTGGCAGCTAAAAGTTGCTGTTGTTTGCTGCTGCTGCTTGCTATTGTTGTTACACAAAACCAACTCACGCACTTGAATTTTAAATAACCAGCAAAATAACAACAACAAAATGCAATACACAGCACAACACAATACAATACACCAGCTAAAACAGCAGCAGTACCAGCTTTCTCTGTAACTTTGACGATTTAACAGAAATAATGGAACGATGATGATAGTTTCCTTAATAACAACCCTATTTTAACAACTGTTTTTCTAACTTAAATGCAATTTATAGCTAGATATATTTAGTTGAGACTGGCATACAAATAGAATGATGAATAAAACTAAAAAAAATTCTTAAGAGTTTTCCGTATTAATCTTTCTGTGTAACAGCTTTTGTATGGCTTAATAAATATGTTGGTAGTAAAGGGCGTTTTAATGTTGAATGACTTAAAAATAATCAGCCATAATAATGTTGCAAGAATTTTATTTATACTAGTTTGTCTAGCTAACTATCAATGTATATAAAAATATTGTGCTGGTTTTCTTTTGTTTTTTTTTATAAAAAAAAAAATTTTCTTTCCTTTATTTTGTAATAGCCAAACACAGCGGGCACCTGTCGCTTTGATATTGTGTCATTTTTTTATAACCAACACAAACAACTATGGCAGCAAAGTTTTAAAGACAAAAACTATATCCATACATATGTATGTATTAATATTGTAGTATAAGGCCAATAAACAAATACGTTTACAACAAATTCATTCATATACAATATGTTTGTGCAACATGCATTATTTAAACAGCAAAAACAAAATTTTCTCATTGTATGTGAATGGATGGATATTTGGTTTGGCTGTAACAATGTAGCCAGCCGCTTGATATACTATTTGTATGGGCTGGCTGTTTGTTGCTTGTTTTTCTGTTTTTGGCCAATATTTACATTTGATGATGGGTGTTTTTTTTGGTTTTATATGTTGGCTTTAATGTTGCTTTTCAAATTGTTTTGTAGGCATATTTAAAATGCAACATGCATACAATCAGGAAGCAATACCTACAAATTAACTAGCGGTTCTCTTACACTTGGTTGTTTTTTTTTATTTATTTTTTTTTTGTATTTCATTACTATTTTTTAAACAACAAGTAGGTATTTGTAGACTACGCACTGTCGTTATGATTAAGTTGGAGTTAAGGCTTATTAACCATTTTAAGGCAATAAACAAAATAATGGTTTATTGGTACAGAAGTCCCGTAATACCGACCTGATTTAAATTTGTCGCTACTGAGCAGTAAAATGTTGCAAGCCAAACGGCGCTACGAACAAAGTCCCCAAACCACAAATGAATTAAAACCCCAAAATTGGGGGCTTAATTCATTATGAATTAAAACCCAAAAGTTCTAAATGAAATAAATCCCCAACCAAAGGAACTAAACCCCCAACCAAAATGAAAAAGAAACCGTCTTTGCATACTAAAAACTGTTTGCATTGCAGCCCTTCGGCCGAAAGCAAAGGTTTTCTCCTCTGGGGTGTATCAAAAATTAGCTTCGCTCAGAGAAGTTGTTTTGCATTGCCGGCCTTAAGCCGGACGCAAATGCTTTCTCCTCTGGGGTGTATCAGAAACTGGCTTCGCTTAGAAAAGTTTTTTTGCATTGCCAACTTCTCTGAGCGAATATGTTGAACCTTTGCGTCCGGCCGAAGGCTGGCAATGCAAACAACTTATCTGAGCGAAGCCAATTTTTGATACACCCCAGAGTAATTTCATTACGAAGTAAATCCCCAATTTTAGAAATGAAATAAATCCCCAAAAAATGAACTAAGTCCCTAAATTTCGTTGTTGGTTTTTTCTATATAAAATTTTGGGGCTTTAATTCATTTGCGGTTTGGGTACTTTGTTCATTGGGTTCGTAGCGCCAAGCCAAACATTTGATCTATTCCACTTGAAAGAAGCAGTTAAGATTTCAGCATATGGTTTGTAAAACATGTGAAATGTATACACAAATGGTGTTATATTATTGCAAAGTTAGCCAAAACTGGTGATAACTGATTTCGAAATAGGCAGGAATCAAAAATCAAAAAATCAATTTCAAAAGACACTGAGCTATTTACAAAGAGCCAGAAAATAATAAAGCCAGTTAAATAATGGTAAATAACAGCAAAAGAAATGGATGAATTTCGAAAAATAGGTTTCACTTTTTTCAACAGTTCAATTTTAAACACGATATTAAGACTTAGTGTGTTTTCTTATCTACTTTGCTGATATAATCAACCTCTTTATTGACTTATTAGCAATATAGACCTGGAAAAACACTCCGCAATTTTAGTTGAAAGAGAAGTTTAAACATTTACACAAATTTAATGGAAAAATTTTTTGGAATTTGAAATTTGTCCCTGATGCTCCTAATTCAAATCTTCCACCTACATATTTCAATAGTTTTATAACGCTGGCAACAACTATTCATTTACTCTTTCTTCAGCCATTAATGAATAAATTTTGCAGTTTTTTAATGAACTGCTATGTACTTTAGTTTGAAAAAGATTTCAACAAATTCTATGTGAATAATTTCAATATTTAAACGAATTAAGGAGTAGAAATCCTGACCTTACGCATCAAACCTTCCATCTGTATTTTTCAAGAGTTTTAAAATTTTAAAAATTCAGCATAAATGATTTAAAATCTATACGTGAAGTATTAATAGAGGAACAGTTAAGCTTTTAGAATTTTGTTGAATTCAAACACAAATTTTCTATGGTAAAGCTGATTAATACGACCTGAACTTGAAATATTAATTGAGAATTAGTTAAGCTTTCAGAATCATCAAAAAAAGGATGAGGGTATATTGCTTTTGTCATTCCGTTTGTAACATATCGAAATATTGGTCGCACAACCAATAAAGTTTATATATCCTGGGTCCTCATTAGAACGAAAGCAGATATCTGGATGAAATTTTCCACAAATACTCTCTGTTGATAAGGTTCCTTGATTACACCTAGCCCTCATATAAATGTCTCTTCGGAATATGTTTTATATGCGGCAATCCTTATAAAAGTTTGCACAAATTAGTTCAAAGCAAGGCGAATTTATATACAAGGTAAATTCATGCATTTTTTATATATGGAGTTTGACATTCGAAACAATGAGAGAGTGGTTTTGAATGTCAAACTCCATGTATAAAAAATTAATGAATTCGCTCGTATTTTCCTGAATTCGCCACCGACACCACCTTGTATATAAATTCGCCTTGGTTCAAAGTATTCAGAAATTATACTGTAAAGTATGGCGAAAATAGGGCAACAGTTTTACCTAGTCCCCTCATGAAATGACTTGGACATTCATAATTGTCTTATGATAATCAATATCGTGATGAAATTGGACAGAAACAAGTTTTATATGAAACTACATAAATCTTTCTAACAACTTTTGTGAGGATCGGTACATAATTGACTCTACCCCCAATATAACCTCTATATCAGAAAAATTTTCATAGAAAATTAGTTAATCGTTCAGGATATTGTTTGTAAATATGTTGAATTTAAATATAAAGTGCGCTGTGCTATGGTAAAGTTGACCAACCATTAAACTGAAAATAGCTGAAATACCCAGTGATCGATGTAAGAAACACTGATACGATCTTTACTTGAAATATTTGATTGATTCACAAGGTCTCCTATCAAGTCATATTGTCACAATGTCCTAATATTTCGCAATAGTTTGAAAATATTGTTAGACCTTCACCGAAAGCCTTAGAGGCGGTTAAGCTGAGCCGCCGAGTTATGACATGATAGGAGACCTTGTGAATCCACCAATTGATAGGTGAGCAATTATGATATCAGAATATTGTTTGTATATTATGAAAGAAAATTAATATCTACGTAAGGATCGACGTAAAAAAAACATTGCTACGATCTGTATGTGAATTTTTAATATTGAAGCTGTAAAACTTTCAGAATATTGTTTGTAATTATTTCAAATTGTAAATATGTAACTGTAAGTGCTGGTTCACACACGTCAATTTTACTTGAGCAAGTCTTGAGATTGTTGATGATAGAGGAGAGGAGATTGGAAATATGAAACTAATTTTCTTCCTCTCTCTTCTATAAACTCAGGACTTGCTCAAGTAAACTTAACGTGCTCCAACTAATACAAATATAGTGGCTGTTTTGAAAAATTGTTCCGTTAATTTATATTCCCCCTTTTTAGGGTTAATTACTTATTTTATTTTATAATGAAAAGTTTATTTAATTCTAAATTTCCTTTTAAATTTTATAACATTTTCATTAATGTGTAACTAGCTAGATATTGATTCCACTTTTTGAGTCATGATTGACTTTTACTACGATAAATTAATTTCAAGTCTCTCAAAACCCAAAAAAAAAGCGTTGGCTTGCATTCTAATTTAAATGTTAATAAAATATAATTTACAGTTAAAAACCCAACAAGTATGTTTGAATTTTATAATGAGGCTTTGTGGTTAACAAACAGCCCAGTGTCATTACTTGGGTTGGCTCTGTCCAGCCTGCGCTTTTGTATGTTGTGTAGTTTTGGTTCCCACCACTTCCAACTTCATGTGATGTGTTTTGTTTTGTTTCTTGCTTTCATTCAAACAACATTTGAATTCAGTCAGTAGCCGCCATATTGACTGTCATTTAGTCTTAAATGACTTGGACTTTGGCTAAAGTCATCATAGTTGCATACTTATAAATTAACCAGATATGTGTACTGCTGTCATTTTAAAAATGTGGCATATTCGAATACAAAGACTGGCCGTTGGTAAGTAGCTTAGTTAGTTATTTGTTATAGGGTCGGTTTATTGTTTATCTATAGGTTTGCTTTGTTTAGTTGTAAAGAAATTCCCCTTTTTTTGTTGTTGTTTTTCATTATTTTAATGAAATTAATAATTAGTTTTTGTTAGTTTGTTAGTTATTTCTATGTTGGTTGTACAGACTATGTATAATTATGTGGAAATTAATGCTGCTGTACGTGCGTGTTTAATTTTTTTCTTTGCTGACTGTTTGTTATTAACTTGTATTATAAGTATTAATATTACAGTTGTTGTTTTTTTCATAAAATTTATTAAAGTTTGCATTTGTTTTTGTTTTTATTTGTACTTTTTTTCTATTTATATTTATTGTTGTTTTAAATGACGTAAAACTATAAATCATTTTGAAGAGCTGTTGCTTTACATTTAAAGAGGAAAAAATTATATTTATTTTTTATTGTTTGTATTGCACATTTAATTTACAGTTGTTGCTTTGTTGTTTGTTGTTTGTTGTTTAAATCTATAAATTATTAAATTTTGTTTACAAATTACACCGTTAGTACCAGTCACTTTCAAAACAGCCCAACTACATAAATATGAATTTAATTTATGTAATTAAATTTCAGTTTTGAGAAATATTTTTGTTAGACATATTATGAATCAGTAGGAAAGATATACAATTTTAGACTTGCAATGACAAATTAGTTTCCAAAATGTAAGATTTTATTTAATTGCTGAGCGTAGAGAGTAGGCCTAAATTCTGATAAAATGTTACTTAAAAGTTCGTCAAGGGGTCTACTTCAAGAAAATGCAAAAATACTTGTATACTTATTAACAAAGATTTTATATATTCTGCAAAAAATTAAAGATATTTTTTTACAAACTTTTAAAGAGTGCTAATATAGGGTGCATAAACATCTAGGAAAAAGTAACACCTAACAGTAGTTCTAAGATGCCTCAGTTCTAAAAGTAATAAAAACTATTTAATTTTATTCATAAAAACTTCAAAAATGTAAAAGTATTTTTTTGACAAATTTTACTAATTATAAAAAAATTTAAGGTTTTCTTGGAGTGCTGAACTTAGGGTATATGTCCAAATTCTGATAAAGTATTCTCTAAAAGTTGGCTTAAGGAGTTTGCTTTAAAAAAATGTAAAAAGAATTTTATATTTATTCACAAAGTTTTTTAGAAACTGCAATATTATAAAAGTACCTTTTTTTAACACATAAAAATTTTAGCTTTAATTGTTGAGTGTAGGGTACATGTTTAAATAATCCAGCGACACTTACAATTAAGTCTTAGATGTTTACTTTAAGAAAATGTAAAAATACTTTAATATTTATTCACAAAATGTTTTAAAAACTGCAAAATTATAAAAGTACTTTTTTAAACATTGCAGAATTTATGATTTTCTTCAAGAAAACCTCATGCTAAATGTAGCAAGCATGACAAAATGCGAACAAATTAAAAGCTATAACAGATTTCTTGGGTGCCAGACATTCAGGAGTGCTCAAAGGATATTCCATTTTACTAATAATAATAATATTTCATTTCTAAGATTTCCTTTGATTGCTGATCGTAGGGTACATGTCTAAATTCTGATAAAGTGTTACATAAAAGTTGGCCTAAGGAGTTTACTTTAGGAAAATGTAAAATTATTTTCATATTTATTAACAAAGTTTTTTAATAACAACAATAATATAAAAGAACCTTTTTTAAACATTTAAAAATTGTGACTTTGAATGCTGAGTGTAGGGTACATGTATAACTACTCCATATACACTCAGAATTAGGCCTTAGAGGTTTACTTTAAGAAAATGTAAAAAGACTTTTTCATGTATTAACAAAGTTTTTTTTAAAACCTGCAAAAATATAAAAGTACTTTTTTACTCATTGCTAAATTTTAAATTTTCTTTAAGAAGACCTCTTCTTAGAAAGCTGAATGTAGCATGCATGACAAATTAACAATCAAATAAAGATTTCTTAGGTGGTTTACCTTTAGAAAATCTCAAAAACTATTTAATTTTATTAATAAAGTTTTTTGAAAACTCAAAAAAGTTTAAAAGTACTCATTTGAAAAAAAATTTCAAACATTTTAAGACTTAATAGGGTACATGTATACATTCTAATAAAGTGTTACATAAAGGTTGGCCTAAGGAGTCTACTTTAAGAAAATGTAAAAATAAATTTATATTTATTAACAAAGTTTTTTAATAATAACAAAAATATAAAAGTACTTTTTTACACATTCCAAATTTTGACTTTAATTGCTGAGTATAGGGTACATGTTAAAATTCTGAAATGACAATTAAAATGAGGCCTATGGGGTATAATTTAAGAAATTATAAAAATACTTTTATAAGTATTAACAAAGTTTTTTAAAATCTGCAAAAATTTAAAGGTACTTTTTTACACATTTAAATTTTTATTTTTTTTTCAAAAAAGTACTTTTACATATTTGTAGATTTTAATAAACATTGTTAATAAAATTAACATTTTCTGAAAGTAGACCTCTTAAGACTACATCTAGATGTGGCTTTGACAAAATTTGACCATGCACCCTACACTCAGCACTCAAAGAAAATCATTAAATTGTTTAACAAAAGTCAGCATTTTTAAATGAATACTTTATATTTTTAAAATTTCTAAACCGCTTTGTTAGTAAAATACATTATTTTTTTATATTATTAATTTATTTACTATATATATTCTAATCAAATTTTGTATTGATTATCATAAAATTGACAATATTTAAAGATTTTTTAAATAAAATAATCTGAAAGCTTAATAACGCAAATTTTATATTTTCTGTTATATAGATAAAAGTGTTTAATATATTTATTTTTATATATTCATCCATCTAGCCAAATAAATAGCTGCATGATTAGTTAAAAATTTATTGCAAGTCTCATTGCACAATGGCAAAAGTATTCTTTTTTAATGTGAGGAAAAAAAATAACTAAGTGGATGCCACAAGCTAAAAATGCAAATAAAACAACAAAAAAATAAGCATATTATTTCATGATTCTAACAAATCATAAGCAAATGTATATGATATAAAGGTGTTTTATGAGGCAGACATGCTGCAGCATGCTTAGATTCCAAGCAATGCTAACTTTAGCTGTTGGTTTTTAAAGTTAAGATATCATTGTCTTTGTATTTTTGTTTAACAAAAATAATCATTTTGTTTTAAATGTGTTTTTCGGGTTTTCCAAGACTTTTGCAGTCTGACTAAGTTTCATAATTTGAGCAGCTTGAACAGTTAGTTTTTGAGGAAAAACACTCAGCTGTCGAATTCTGAAAAGCCATTAACATAACCCTAAAGGTTTATAGCGATTTGAGACCCCCTGTTTTTTTTTTCTCTCTCTAGTTTTGGTAACAATGACACCATAATAGAATTTAAATTTTTAGTTTTTTTTTCACTTTTAATGTATTTAAACTTTACTCGCTTTACTCGTATGAAAATTTTGCAATTGTTTTGGAAAATCTTGAAAAAAAAACAAAAAATTGTAACGTAAATTGTTGTGTCACGTTTAATTTGGTAATTTTCATGCAAATTCTAGTTTTTTGTGCTGTTTAATATCAGTTTGTCTAAACAATTTATATGGAATATACCTACTCTCTGGTACTGTAATCAAGTATGGCATGTTGTGTCTCTGTTTTTTGTTTTCTATACTACGGATTAGTTTGGTATCATGTCATTTGCTAAAGGAAACTTTTCACATTCGACAGTTTTAAGAAAAACAGTTTTAAACCACAACTACAACAAAACAACAGAAAAAACTCTATAAAATTTTAGCTTTAAGGTATTAAGTTTGAAGATTTGAAGTTTGATTTCATTTGCATTTCCATCAACTACAATACAACATGTCTTTTACAGGGGACATTAGATTTCTAAGTTAGTTTTTTTTTTTCTTTTCATATATTTCGTTATTGCTCATTATTTTCGTGCTGGTTTTGTTGCTGATTTCCAAAGCTTAATGAAGGGATATTAAATTTAATTTGAATTGTTTGAAATTGATTTGGAAATAGGTAGAAGCGAAAAAAACACAGCAAATGTTTCCTAATACATGTTAAAAGTTACCAACAAATATTAAAAAAGTTTGAAATTTTAAACTAAATTCTTAAATTGCTTTAGGTTTGAGATAAAAAATAATATTTTAAAACATTTCAATAGAGTTTAATTTAAAAATAAAATGAATTAAAGAAATTAATAACATATTCATCGCTTTGGAAGCTATTATTAGCACCTACCAAAAAATTAGAAATTCTCAACAACATTCTTTAAAATTATTTGAAATCAGTAAGATAACTTTGAATATGGATCATATTTTGCTGACACAGTCTAAACTACACCATTTCCAATTTTATTTCAGAAATTTCCAATTGTATTTCTGAATATTCAAAGTGAATTTCAGAAATTTCCATATATATTTCAGAATTTTCTATTGTATTTCAGAAAATTCTAATAGCAATACCAATGGAAATATCTGAAACACAAATAGAAAATTCTGAAATAAAAATGCAAATTTCTGAAAAACGATTGCAAAATTCTAAAATACAATTAGAATATGTTTAAGTCTAACTTAAATATTCTGAAATATAAATTGGAAATTTCTGAAATATAATTGTTCTTAGAGTAAACCCCTAACTCCAATTTTCTAGTTTTAATTTATTTATTTAATTTCAGAAAATACTAAAAAATGCTTTATCATAAAAAACAAAGACGTTGAAAATTTCCAAAAACATAAAAGTACTTTTTTGAGCATCTTAACATTTTCACTTCTGTTCAACCAATTTTAACTAAATATTATTTAATAGTAGCATAAAGAAATCTACTTTCAAAAAATCTTAAAAAAATATACAAAGTTTTTTAAATTCTGCAAAAATGTAAAAGTACTTTTTTCAACATTTAATTTTTTTTTTTTTTAACTGATTTTCGTTGAGTGCTTAGTGTAGGGTTTATGTCCATATTTTGAAAAGGTGGTACTTAGAAGTATTCTTTGGAAGTTTACTTTCAGAAAAAGCTAAACAAAATTTTATTTTGTTAAAGAAGTTTTCAAATAATTTAAAAAATGTGAAAGTACTTCTTTACATAGTGAAAATTATAGTAAAAGCCATGTTTAAATATATTTAAATGCTGAATATAGGGAACAGCCGCTAATTTAACAAAATTAAACCTAAAAGTGACTTAAAGATGTCTGCTTTCAGAAAATGTTAAATATCGAGCCCTTAGCGCCAAATTATCGTAAGCGACATTTTCCAAATTTTTTTTTTATTGCAAAAAATTAAAATTTTATGCACCGACTGATGTTTTAGCGTTTTCAGAATATTAAAATTGTTAATAACTTCAAAAATATAGGGGGTAAGATTTTATCGTAAGTCAATGTTTACTTTTTACAGTAAACGAATTTTATCGTAAGCGACACATAGTGGTATAGAAAAAAAGAGAGAAATAAATCTGTAACTTCTAAATGGTTAGATTGGTTTGAATGAAATTTCACATGCTCAAAAAAGAAGTGCTGTCGAGTTTAAGTTCTAAATGTGGACCTCATGGGCCCACCAGGGGCGCGACCAAGGGTCCTCAAAGTAGGACACCTCGGGTATGTTACATTTTTAAAATGAACTATTTCTACGTTTGTGTTCCGATTTAAAAAAAATGACACATATAAAATCTTTTCATCGAGCGCTACAAAAGACCTAGTGGTAGCTATCAACTACCTCTTATAGCTTAGGAGATATCGCATTTGAAAATTAAATTTTCAACAGTTTTACCCAACCTACTCCAGTTTTTTGATAACAACGTGTCCAAATATTTTACGATTTTCTCCAGTTTTCCTTCATTAGACAAACAACATATGTATGTGTCAAATAGAAAAAGAAGTGTTTAAAACTAGTGACTAAGTCCAAAGTTATATGCATTTTAATTTAAAAAATTTTAAAAAGCCGATTTTTCGCTAATTTTTTGGGAAAAAAGAACTTTTTTTCTTTTTAAGTTATCGCAAAAAAATTCTAAAAGGATGTATAAGGAATTTATACTTTCTGAAAGCTAATTTTTCATAACATATTCTAATTGAAAAAAAAATTAAAAATATTTCTTACCGAGGGGACCAGGTCCATTCAAAAACACATATTTTTTATTTAAAATTTAAATTTAGGTCAAAAATTCTCAAATCGCATATTCGATATCAAAATATAGTAACCGATTTTAGATGCTTTTAATTATTTTGCAAAGGGTTCCGATAAGTCCCTGGTATGGATATTATAGCCAAAAAACTAAAAATTTCCATTTTTGGGATTTTTTAAAAAAAATTTTGGGAATTGCGGGATTGCAGATAAAAAATTTCAAAATTTGTTTTTATTTTTCCATTTTAAATAGAAAATTTTACATAACTGTGAAATTTCATTAAAAACTATTCATAAATAACAATTTTATTTCAATTCGAAAAATTTTTATCTATGCAAAAATCCAATAAAAAACATTTTTTGTCATATTTTCCAATAAAGTGTTCCATGAATTTTTAATTGTCAAAAGTTATAAATATTTTTGAAAAATAGACAAGTAGCTTGAACGAAATTATATAATATCGCATTATAACATTTTTAATTTTATGTATAAATTTTAAAATAATCGAAAAAACCTTCTCCTGTAAAATTTGTGTTTTGTCGCTTACGATAATTTGGCGCTAAGGGCTCGATATAATTAAATTTTATTAATAAAATTTTTTAAGAACTTTAAAAATGTAAAAGTACTTTTTTCTACATTTGAAAATTTTGTGTGTGTTTTTTTAATGATATTCTTTGGGTGCTAATTGTAGGGTTCATGACCAAATTCTAAAAAGGTGCTACTTAGAAGATTCTTTGGAAGTTTACTTTCAGAAAAAGCTAAATAAAATTTTATTTTGTTAAAGAAGTTTTGAAAAAATTTCAAAAGTGTAAAAGTACTTTTTTTACATATGTGAAAATTATAGCAAAAGCCATGTTTAAATTTATTTAAATGCAGAATATAGGGTGCAAAACGAAACTTAAAAGTAACCTAAAGTTGTCAGCTTTCAGAAAATGTTAAATATAATTAAATTTTATTAAGAAAATTTTGTACAAACTTTAAAAATGTAAAAGTACTTTTTTTATATTTGAAAGTTTTGTGTTTTTTTAATGATATTCTTTGAGTGCTAACTGTCCAAATTCTGAAAAGGTGATAGTTAAAAGTATTCCTTGGAAGACTAATTTCGTTATCGAAAATGTAAAAGTACTTATTTACATATCAGAAATAGCAAAAGCCATTTTCAAAATTTATTTAAATGCTGAATGTAGGGTGTAAAATGAAACTTAGAAGTGACCTTAAGTTTCCAGCTTTCAAAAAATTTTAAATATAATTAAATTTTATTAAGAAAATTTTGTAAAAACTTTAAAAATGTAAAAGTACTTTTTTACACATTGGAAAATTTTGACATTTTCTAGAAAATTAAAGATTTAGTTTGAGTAAAGGGTGTAAATTCTCACAAAGTGATAGTAAAAAGTAGTATTGGAAAATCTACTTTTAGAAAAGGCTAAATAGAATTTAATCTTCTTAACAAAGTTTTTTAAAATTTTCAAAAATGTAAAGGTACTTTTTTTGAAAAAAATCGATTTTAAAACCATGTTAAGATTTTAGTTAAAACTAAATTTTAGGGCGTAAATGGCAGTATAAGATTTTCGAGGTCGAGTCAAACTTTCAGATTTTGTATGCGGAGCTATAAATTTTTAACATAGAAGGAGCTACGGTGGGCCATATGTTATTACCTGACATTTAAGTTTTTTTTGTTAAATAAAACTGTGATTTTTTTAATGGATTTTAAAATTTTAATCATTATTGTAGTCTTAATAATACAAGATTATTCATGACATGTAAACTTTGTTACAATTTTCGTTACAATAATAAAAGACATGTAAAATTTACAATCAAAGTACACGCTTGAAAGCAGATACAATTTTGTGAAAATGAGCGAATTCATGCGAATTCAAAATTCGAAAAGAATTCATCGATTTTTATAATCGATATCTCATTTTGTTTCTATTACATGTGGCTTTGCGATAAAGCAATAAATTTGAACAATTACTGTTTTCGATTTTTCATGATTTTTTTAAAACAAAAAAATTAGCTATTTTCATGTAAAAAAATATATTTTTGGCATCAATTTGTTATTATAACTCCGAAAGTACTGAGCCGATTCAAACGGAAAATGTTTTCAAAATTCAATTAATAGAAAGAAGAACATTAACTACTCAATTTATTGTATATCAAACAAAAAAATAAAATTTTGTGAAATGGAGCGAATTCACTTAATTGTGAATAAATTCGAAAAGAATCAATCGAATTTTATGATCGATATCTCATTTTGTTGCTATTATATGTAGGTTTGCTATAAAGTAATAAATTTGAAAAATGTCTGCCGTTTTCGATTTTTCATGATTTTTTTAAAACAAAAAATATCTATTTTCAAGTAAAAATTATATTTTTTGCTTCAATTTGTTATTATAACTCCGTAACTACTGAGCCAATTCAAACGCAATATATATGTGACGATTTGTATATAGCATGGGGAAAATGTTTTAAAAATTAAATCAATCGAAAGAAGAACATTAACTACTCAATTTTATGTATATCAAATAAAAAAGTAAAATTTTGTGAAAATGAGCGAATTCACTTAATTGTGAATAAATTCGAAACTAATCAATCGATTTTTATGATCGAGATCTCATTTTGTTCCTATTACATGTGGCTTTACGATAAAGTAATAAATCTGAACAATTTCTACCGTTTTCGATTTTTCATGATTTTTTTAAAACAAAAAAAATTTTATTTTCATAAAAAAAATATATTTTTTGCTTCAATTTGTTATTATAACTCCGAAACTACCGAAATTATGTGGAGGAACGTCTAAAAAAATTCACAATTTAACAAAAAAAAAACTTCTCCATAGAATTTAAAATTTGGACTATATTTGTACTACTGGAACCACAATACATCAAAATTGTGTAGTGGTTTAAAAATCATTAATGCCTCTAATTCTAGGTCTTTAAACTTTTTGGCTGGCCTGGGCGATCTTTGTCTTCCGTGTCGAAATGTCCACTTCTTAATCGCACAAACCATATCTCGCACATTGAAACCGATGATACACATTCACCATAAGCTTGGGTAAGCAATCGGCGTTCTTCAGCGGCACTTTTTTTCAAATTAAAGAAGTAAAGGAAAATTTCCCGTATATAGATAGACTTTTTCGAAGCAAGAAAACATTTTGTTGTTTACACTATAATGTTCAATAAGTAAGTGAGAGTAAGTGACAGATATGTACCCTTCAAAATGACATATAAGTTATTGAAACCGCGTTCAAAAGATACGCCATCTATTGTAAATCCCGCATTTGAACCAATACTATTTACATCCAATATTATTGGAAACTATTACAAAACATTGAACAAATTTCAAAATTTTAATTTCAATCATTTTTGAAGTCGTAGTAATACAAGATTATTGAACAAGTTTAGGTTTCAAATTGTAAATAAATTAATCTTATTTGTATGTTGCTCATTAAAAAAATGGAAATTTCGGGCAAAGAAATTACTATTTTAATTGATTCAATTAAAATTTTCATTAATTTAACAACTTTTGTTATATGATTTAAATTTTTCACAGTGTAGTTAGAAAATGATGTTGTGGTGTGTAAAGCTTTAGTTTCAAACAACTCAATCACAAATTGTAACTATGTATATTTATTTTTTCTCCGGTATTTGTTATTATTGTGGTAGCTTCCAGTATCATATTTGTTAGAAATACAATAAAAAAAACACACATATTCATTACAAAAAAAAAAAAAACAGAAAAACTTTGTTACGAGTTTAAATTTTTGCTGTCAGTAAGTAAGTAACTACATCTCAATTATATTTAGCATTATGGCAATTTTCAATATCATCATCATCGTCAGCAGCAGCAGCAGAAACTATAGAAACCGCAATACTATTGCTGGCAACATTATACTCCAACAATGAATTCTAAGAACAACATTATGCCATGGGAGTAGTTGCCACAGACGTAAAGTACATTTAACAATTTGTTTGTTGCATGCGTAGATTAACATTTGTACATTGGAAGCCTTTTTGCAAATAGTACGTACGTAAGTACGTTTTTACTATAGTTGGGTATTTGTATTCGTTTTGTGCAATTTTTTTCTAGTTTCTCTTAATCATAAAAATAAATGTGTTTAAGTGACCTAAGGCCACTTCTTTTGTGTTTTTTTTTTATTTTTTGGTTTAAATTTTTGTTATGGAAAAAGATTGTTTAAGTAACTTTAGTTTTTGCTTTCCTCAAGTGGCATGCCACAACATGATTGTGCTCATGCTATAACTGTTATTTTTATTTTTGTTGTTGTTTATCATTCTAATATTTGGTTTACATTTTCTTTGTTTCTTTCTATACAAAAATGACCTCGCATTGTAAAAAGGTTTATGGTTTTTTGTTTTTTGATTTCAAATTGTCTATAAGATTTTCCTTAAATAATTGTCTGATTTGTTTTTGTATTTGTTATTGTTGTTGTTGTTTGAAAAAAAATAGAAAGTTGTTGTTTAATATTTTTTTTTCTCGAAAGAAAATGTGGTCAAAATTTGTTATTATTATTATGTAGTTTTTTTTTCTGTTTTTAATGCACGTGCAACAATTATTTTATGCTTTTTTCTATATAAAACTTAAAAACCAAACCAAAACATTCATTATTTTCTTATAAAGAAACTTTCACTTGTAAATAATTTTGTTTTTAACAATAAAAATCATAATTTAAGTAGGAAATAATCGGCCAATTGCAGCATATAATAATAATTTCTGATTTTCTTTATTTTTTTACATTTCTTTGTTTGATTTTAATTTTTAGTTGAGATTAGGATAAATGGAATTTTAATAAAATATTATTGGAAGCATCATGAATTTTAAAAAAACTATGTATTAAGCTACGTACACACGGTTGTCAGATTGTCAGGAACATGCTCAGGAAATGGTTAACACAACTATGAAAACTTACGTTGAAACATATGTGTGTTAACCATTTATTGAACATTTTCTGGCAATATTGTAAGAATATGACAACCGTGTATACGTAGCTTTACAGCTGTATAGAACTTGTAAAATATTGAAGTTAATAAAAACAAATTTATTGTGGCTATAAATAAGGAGTTAAGTTTTTAATATATTAATTAAAAATAGGTTAAATTGAAAAACAAAGCCCGCCACAAGATAACAAAGTTTATCCTCCAGTCCAGGGGAATTTACAGCTCAAATAAAAATCGTTTAAACATTTTGTAAATACAACTAAACTACACCATTTTTAATTGAAATTGAGAACATTATACATGATATTGAGAAAATTCCAATTGAAATTGAGAATTTCAATTTTAAATTGAGAAAATTTCAAATAAAAGAACTCTTTTGACCCATTCGCTTGCACTTTCGGCAGTGAACGAGCCTATCCGATTTTACGTATGTAAGATTTCAAGATTCTAAATTATATACTTTTTATGTAATTAACTGATTGTTTTTTTAATTTAAAATAATTTATATAATTGGGGTATTCAAACGGTCTGCTATTCGGTCGTATTGTCATAATGTCGTAAAATATTTTTTAGTTTAAACAAATTCTTGTTGTGCTGCAAACAAAAAAGTGTCATTTTATGACAAACCAATAAACATTGTTCTAAAAGTCTTATTAGTTTATAAATTATTTTGTTTGAAACCCAACAAAAATTTGTTTAAACTAAAAAAAGATTTTACGACATTATGACAATACGACCTAATAGGAGACCGTTTGAATCCCCCAAATATTTCTCAATTTTATTTAGAATTTTCTCAATTGAAAATGGAAATTTTCATTTTCATTTGGAATTTTCTCAATTTAAAGTTCAATTTCTCAATTTCATTTGGAATTTTCTCAAAAGAAAATGAAAATTTTCAATTTTATTGGATTTCATTTGGAATTTTATCCATCTATAACAGAAATTCTCAATTTCATCTTTAATTTTCTCAATTTCAATTTGAAATTCTCTTGGAATTTCTTTTGGAATTTTCTCAATTTCAATGAAAAATGGTGTAGAAGAGGAAATTTAAATCCACAGATCGCCTAGGCCAGCCATAATAGTTTGAAGACTAAGAACAAGAGCTATTACTCCATGAATATTGTTGTCAAACTCAAAAAGAGCTTGCCAAATCATTGGGAGCTACTCAAGCAGCAATTTCAAAATCATTGCGAGCTGAGATACTGAAGCTGAGATACCTTAACAGACGATTTTGTATGTCCAAACTCATGCTTGAACGCTATAAAAGAAATTAATTTTTGCATTGAGTCATTACTTGCGATCAAAAATAGATTGATTACAATAACCCGAAGCGTAAGAGATCGTTTGTGAAGCCAGGCCAACCAGCCGAATCGACACCAAAGCTAAATATCCATGGCGCTAAGGTAATGTTCTGTATTTGGTGGACCCAAAAGGGTCCTATCTGTTATGATCTGCTGAAATCTGGCCAGATCATCACAGGAATCCTGTACCTGTACTGTAATGATACTGATTCGTTTGAAGCGAACATTGGCCGAAAAACGCCCAGAATATTTCATCATGACAATGATCGGCCACATATTGCAATACCTGTTAAAAAGTATTTAGAATAAAGGGATTGGGAAATTTTGCCTTACATGCTTTATAGTGCAGACCTTGCCCCTTCCGACTACCATCTGTTTTGATCGATGCAGAACGCTCTCTCTGGGATACGCTTCACTTCAGAACAGAGTATCCGATATTGGCTTGATTCGTTCTTGGCCTTAACAGATGAGCAGTTCTTTTGGCTAAAATGTTTTATTTAAACTAATAAAACATTTTATACATTTTTGAAAAGAAAATACAAATTCCCTTACAATGATGTGTAATTTGATTAACTTATCGTTTTATTTGATAATAATTAATGTTGTCAAACTTAACCTCCCTGCTTAAAATGGATATTTCTTATTAGCATTTTAACTGGCCTGTTCTAAACGAAATATCCACCAGATCCTTTCCCTTAAACACTTGTAAATCGGTTCATCTTAAAAAAGGTAAATTTTGGCTTTCTGTAGCAGCTTCTGTATTTAAACATAACTTATTTTTCTGCTCTTATACTTTTTCAAATTTTATACTGTTTTAAATTACTCTAAACCAGTTATGCGTTATTTCCAAATTTTTTTACAGTTTTGACCCCGGAAGTATGGACTAATTATCATTTAAATACTTCATTTCTGTATCTTGAATAGCCTTAATATTTATTTTCAAACTAAATTTTTAGCAAAATTCATTTCGTTTTACCTTGAGTTTAATATGTAAAAACAAATTTAATGTTTTTATTTGTAAATTTCTATTACATGTAATACTATTCTGTTGTTTTTAAAAATATTTCATTTCTATTTTTCTTTTTTTAATTAAACGAGAAAATTTTCCGTTTTGCTTTGAAATTTTATTTAATGTTTTTTTTTATTTTTTGTTATTTTCGTTGTGAGTAAATATTTTTTAGATTTATAGTTTAAACTATTCGTGCATATCCGTGAATAATATATACAACGAGATTTATACAATATAATGAGAAACAAAAAAATACCTTTATATGTAGTATTTGTTAAATAAAAATAAAACGGTTTGAATATTTTTAGTTACAAAAAAATATTTATTTGGTACTTTATTACATACAATAGGTTAAAAATTTTTGATTTTAATTGAAAATTTTAATTAAATTTAGGTTTGTTTATTTTTAAATATTTAGCTGAAATATTGATTAACAATTGATAAGCAAATTAACAAATATAAGACTTTACTGAGTCCTTTGCTACTTTTATTTGGGTCCAGTGATGGGCTATCACAGCCACCAGAAGTCCAATACAATCGACTATACTCTGTACGCAACCAGAATCAGAGGAAAACTCTTTAAATTTATCGAAATGTAAACAAATTGGAGATACGAAAATGCTTTTCATATAATATTACAATGTAATTACTACTGTTTGTGCCGACCACACTTCTTTACCACTGCTCCAATCGCTACAAAACCTCAATAAAAAATAAATGATAAGCCTTCAAAATATTGTTAACAAATATAATTGTTTATTAAACATATCAAATATAATGCATTGCTTTGCTTTTGTTTAATTTCGAAACTTTGGGGAATTTTTTTTTTTTGAAATTTTGTTTTCTAATTGCCGCGGAATTTCCATTTAAAACGGAATTATAGGAATTTCTTTAAAAAAAGTTTAAAAAAAAACCATTAATAATTTCTGGGGGATTCCCCTTTAGTCATAACAAAAATCTGGTTTTACTCCTTCATTTTAATTTAGAGGAAATAAAAACCTCCCTTTAAATAAATTTCATTTTAACTAACAAATAACAATTAACGAATAACAATAATAATAACTTTAAAATAAATAATACTGCTGCTTGTTTCTATCTGTAAACCTGCTTACAAATAAATATTTGTTTACAATTTCAATAGTTAATAACAAAAATAGCAACAACAATTGTGACAATAACAGCGAAAATCGTAAAATAAATTACGTTTGTGGTTTTTTACGTCACCGGTTTTTATTATTATTGTTGTTGGTTTTTTACATTTTATTTTACTTGTAAACATTATGTTGTTGTTATTGTTGTTGCTGCTAAGTTTTCTTTCGTATTTATTCGTATTGGTATTTTCTGCTTCTTCTTAATAACGATTGTAAGTTGTTGTTTTTATTATATTTTACTGTTTTTGTTGCGTCTTTAATTATAAGTTGACTTTTTCTCTCTATTTGCTTTCATTGCATGACAATAAAAAGAAAAAAATAAAACAAAACAAAAAAAACAAGAGTGGGTATGCCAGAGTTGCTCAAACTGTTAGGAAGAATAGTTGACTATTGACTGAGGCATTTGAAAGCCAAAAATATTGGTTTAAAAATAAACTGAAGAGATATTTGCAGACAAGTTTGGTTCAATTTAATTGGAGTAAAAATTTTAGCGTCCATATTGATCTGTAGTTCAGACATGATAAATTAAGATTATGAAATAGTTCTGAACTAAATTCAAAAGAGTACTTTTTAAGAGTTAAATGAAGTTTTCATTAAATTTCGACTGAGTTTCTAATCATGAGACGAGACAATTTTATAAATTAAAATAATGTTAAATCGGCAGATATTTTCAACTTGATAAAATGTTTTTATGATTTAGATTAGATATTTTCAGATATTTATATATAGGGAATCCGATTTCAATTGACTTCGAGTGACTAACGTCCTTTTTTTCCATATCAAACTAATGCTTCTGTTTGTCTAATTTTGTGACAAAAAAGAGTCATATGTCCCCTTTTACAATGCAGAAATTGAAAGGTAGACATTTGTCTCATTCTCTTTAGAACTTGCCTAAACCTTTTACAATCGCGAAATTAATAGACAGACAGAAATTTGTCGTTTCCTTTTTTCGTTCTGTTTCGCTGTTGATGCGAATGAATATTTGCATTGTCAAATGCAGTTAAACATTGATGTGAGAAAAATGATATGAAGCTACAACATCAAAATTGCGAAAAGTGGAAAAGAGAAATTAAAAATGTGTAGTACAGATGGTCGTGTACTACACACTCTGCCGTTTTAACCCTTCACCCACAAACTTCGTCATGTCTGCCATTCAACTATGTGGGAAGTTTTGCTTTACTTCTTTAATTTGAAAAAAGTGCCGCTTAAGAACACTGATTGCTCATCCAAGCTTATGGCGAATGTATTCCATCGTTAACAATTGCGAGAGATGGTTTGTTTGGTTCAGAAGTGGTGATTTTGACACGGAAGACAAAGATCGGTCTGGTCGAAAACCACAAAAGTTTGAAGACTAAGAATTGGAGGCATTATTTCATGAAGACTGCTGTCAAACTAAACAAGAATTTCCAAACTCATTGGCTGATACTCAATCAGCAATTTCAAAACATTTGCAAGCTGCAGGATTCATCAAAAAACAGGGAAATTGGATAGCAGGAAGAATTGAAGCTGAGAGACCTTGAAAGACGATTTTGTATGTCGGAAGTGATGCTTGAACGCTATAAAAGAAAATCATTTTTGCACCGAATCATTACTTGCGAAGAAAAGTGGATACATTACGATAACCCGAAGCGTAAGAGATCATATATGAAGCCCGACCAACCAGCAGAATCGAAACCAAAGCCAAATATCCATATCCGCTAAGGTAATTCTATGTATTTGATAAGAGCAAAAGGGTCCTATCTATTATGAGCTGCTGAAATCTAACCAGAACATCACAGGGAACCTATACCGAATGCAATTGATTCGTTTGAAGCGAGCATTGGCGCCCAGAATATGCGGCCAGACTTGAAGCCGTAATATTCCATCATGACAACGCTCGGCCACATGTTGCGATACCTGTTAAAAAATATTCAGAATGCAGTGGTTGGTATGTTTTGCCTCACACGCCAATCCAGACCTTCCCCATTCCGACTAATATTTGTTGTAATCGATGCAGAACGCTCTCTCTGGGATACTCTTCACTTTGGAAAAGAGTATCTGAATTTGGCTTGATGCGTTCTTGGGATCAAAAGGGTCATATCTATTAAGAGCTGCTGAAGTCTGACCAGACCATCACAGGGAACCGGTACCGAACGCAACTGATTCGTTTGATGCGATCAAAAACGCCCAGAATATGCTGCCAGTCATAAAACCGTAATATTCCATAATAACAACACTCGGCCACATGTTGGAATACCTGTTAACAACTATTTATACAGCACAACCATGACTAAAAAATCCGCGGGAGTTCTTTCCCTTTTCCCATTTCTAACATTGAATTTGAATAGGAAAAATGGAGAAAGGGAAAAAATCCCATGATTGGGCTGATAAAGAAGCGGTTGGGAAGTTTCACCTTACCCGCCTATAGTCCAGACCTTGCCCATTCCGATTACTATTTTTTGCGATGGAAGCAGAACGCTCCCTCTGGAAAACACTTGACTTTGGAAAAGAGTATCCGAAAACACTTGACTTTGGAAAAGAGTATCCGAATTTGGCTTGATTCGTTCTTGGCCTCAAAAGATGAGCAGTTCTTTTGGCTTGGAATCCATATGTTGCCAGAAAGTTGGCAATTTGTATTTGTATTTTGTTTTTTTTTTTTAATTTTCAAAATCGGTATTCAAATGTGTCTTTGGATTGGAATTTAATAAACTTGTTTAAGATTATTTGAAAAAAAAGTTTCAGAACCTATGCTTAAATCCATGTTTGTTGTTGTAGTTGCAGCAGTCAGTCGTCGTCGTCATTGCAGCATTTGGAAATAAGGAAAAAAAGTGATTGCATGTGCAAAAATTAAAAAAAAAAACTACATACCGGCATTTATTTTTTATAGAAAGTATTTATTTATTTATTTAGTTTTTGTTTTATTGTAGTTAGATACTAAATGTTTGTTGTTGTTGTTGGATGTGTAACGTGTAGTTGAATATTATTGGCAAATAGAAAACAATTTTTTTTTTGTTGTTGTTTAACTACTAGTAAGTAGCGTTGGTTGGTTGTTGGTGGTGGTTGGTGGTTGTTGTTGTTTTTAAATGATTACTAAAACAAATACAATAACAACAACATCATGTGTTTAAACAATTACTCTAATGCCTGTTACATGATGGCATGACTGTGTTTTAGACGTTGCAAATGCAACTTGCAACAAACAAACTAAACAAAAAAGCAGATGTATTACTTGACTTGCAGGCAGGCGGTTGGCAAGTAGTAGTAGTAGTACAACATGTAGTAACATTAAAGCTATAACAAATTAACACTGATGTAATGACAAACTATGAGAATTTTAGTTTTTTAATAAAAAAATTATGTTTTTTTTTTTTGCAAAAAAATAAATTATAAATACAAATGTTGTCTTTATAATTTAATAAAAAATTTATAAAAAAAAAATCTAGTTTAAAATGTTTTTAATTTTTTTTTCTTTATTTTTGCTAACATTGCTGTTAATGTCAGTTTTTTTAAAAAAAAGTTGTTACATTTCCTGTTTTAGTTGAAATAAAACAATTTTTTTTTATATATAAAATGTTATAAATGTTTAACAATTTATTTTATTTTTTTTCAACAGATTTTCTTAAGCTTGAGCTTGTTTAATTTAGATTTGTCGCAAGTCATTACCGGATTTTTTTTTTGTTTAATACATAAATCTAGTTTTTCATACATAAATAAATATTCTGTATTCTAACTTTCGCCTGTTTCTTCGTTGCAATAGCAGCGACATGTATTCAATTATTAATTAACAAGTTGTTATGAGGTCAACTAGTTTATTTGTAATAATTTTTTTTTTTGTATTATTCGCTTTTATTTGTATTGCTTTTAAATGCGTACTATGTACCCTGAAGTCAAGCAAGTTGTCAATGTATCCCTCCCTTATATACAGTAAACGATACTAATATCTGACTCCAATTCATATATTTTTGGTCATTCGTCACGTATGTGTTCTTTGTAGTGCAAAAAAAGTCAATTGCTTACTTTATACATCCCAGGTAATCTAGCGTGAAGTCAATTGTCACTTAAGTGTTTCTAAGTAATCTAGAGTGTAGCCACTTTAAAATTTTATTTTGTACAGAACTTTAAAAAGTAGTTATTTTACCCACCAGAAGTAATATATTGAATTGCTGTGGGAGGAAGGTTTGTTTACAAGCAATCCGTTATTGGACTGTCTAAGAGATATGTTTTTAACTGACTATTTAATGTCAATTAACACTCATACATGTTAAAATAACTAGTTAAGTAGCTGATTAAGTAACCAGTTAGGTAGCTAGTAAGGTAACAGACTCTATGTAACCGGTATGTGAATCCAATGCGTGTCTCATTGTAATCCAAAAGGGTCAATTGACCCCCAGCTTAGGACATGCGTTGTCACCCTAAATGATAGGTAAAATCATTAGTTCGGGACAGTCTACTAGAACAGCTGGGTAATAAAAAGAGAAAAAAGATTAAAATACATTTATAATAATGCATAGATTGAGGGTATAGAAAAGTATGTACAAAACATGGAAACGTTTCATACATTTAAATGGAAAAAAAATATTTTATTAAGTAACATTAGGCGCCAATTACATCAGACCTTTTTAATTTGTAATAAAAATAATTTACAAACATGTGCAGTTCAACATATTTCTGGGATGTTATGCTTATTTGCGATAAGACAGGCAGCAGCCTGTCATAAATAAGTCAAAGATTATGATTTTAAATTATAAAATATAAACAAAAAATTTAATTTTTTTTTTATACAAACTTCTCAATATGATGTCTTAATTTAATATTCGCCTTAAAGGTTCATTAGTCATTACTTTGACTTCACTAACAATTAAACTAGTTACAGGTAAGCACTTGAATAACACATTCATCGTAATGACACATTCATCGTAATCAAAAAATATTTTTTAGCGAAAACTTTTGAATGCTCACCGACAACGCTTAATAATTTTCACTTCACAGTTTAAGTAAAAATCTAAGTTTATGTAAACTTTGTTTCCTTAAACTTTACTTAAACTTAGTTTAATTAAGTAATTTACTAAGATAAAACAAATGTTAATGTAACAAAGAATAATTACAAATTAATTACAAAACCTTTATTTCTATTTTCAAAATAATATTTATTTATTTATTTATTTATCTCTCACCCTATTGCAACATTTTGTTTCCCCCAAAAACATCTAAACATATTGTACAAAATTTATATGATAAATAAATATTTTATTTATTTATTTAGTTGTGTTACACTTAAGAAAAAACTACATATTGTGTAAATTATTTTTCTGTTTTTTTTTCATTTTGTAAAATAAAAATAAATTTAATACAAATTTTTGTTTCAAAATATTACAACTGTTAAAACGTGTGCCATATTTTTCCTTATTTTTTTCTTTCATCTCTCTGCTGGTTTTCAAAAATAACAAAAATATTTATTTTTATTTACAATATATTCTTTTTTTATTAATATTATTTGTAATAATGTAATGTTTTTATGTATAGTTGTCAGCTATATAGAGATGAAGATGGAAAATATGTAAGTACAAGAATATAAAATGAAAAATTATTTCTTTTTATTAATTTTAAAACGCAAAATTTGTAAAAACGTCGTAAAGTTTTAATAGTGTAATTGTGAAAAGAAGAAAAAAAAAATAATAACAATTTCTATTCATTACCCAAACAAGGGATGGGTAAATTATTCTAAAAAAAGTACTTTTTTTTGATACTTTATCTTAATGGAATATAATGAAGTGTGTAAAAGTCATAGCATTTTTAATTCTTGAGATTTTAAGAAGACTTAATAACCTTTCAATTGTTTCCTAAAACATTAAAATCAAACATCAGCTTAAGGAGTTATGATGACCTAAATTGAACAATTTAGAGAAAATTTCATTTTCATTATGACTGTTAAATCACTTTAATAAAATATTAAGAATGTAATAAGTAAAGCCCACTTTTGTTTAGCTTTTAACATATAGTACCATTTCAAAAATCCCCTATATCCCATGTCTGCCAACACACTGTGTGTGTGCGTGTAAATACGTCAGTACATAGTGTGCATTATTTATCTTAATATGAAATGACACAAAATTACAAACAATACTTAACTTCCGCATTGCATAAAAAAGCAAAAACAAAAACAATTTTATTTATTTATACTTATTTTTTTTGTTGTAAATAACAATAAGAAGAAGAGCATAGCTAAAGAAGAATGTAACAAAAAGAAAAAAATATCAAAGATCTATTTGAAAGATAATTTTTAGATTTTTATAATTTTTGTCATAAGAAATTTGAAATTTTATACATATATTTTGCTTATTTTCCAAGATTTTGTTATTGTTTTCAGTTTATTTGTTTATGTAAGTAGTCAAAACAAATAAATAGTTTAAAACGATCCGTATAGAGATAGAATAAATTTGTGTTTTTAAGAAATTTATGGAGCTGGAATCATAATAAGTAGACAAATTTAGTTTTTTTCAACATAGGAGTCCTTTTAGTTTTTAATGCCAATTAAGGATGGCAAAAATAGCTATAAACGTACTTGTTTGTTGTTCTATACAAGCATGTCCATTCATGTCCTTTCTTTAATCTTCTTTTCTTTAATTTTTTTTGTCATATTGAGAATAAGAGAATACTACAAATGCAAGAATCCAATTATAACAGTATTTTGTGGTATAATTGTAGTTTCTACAACAAAAATTTAAATATAACAGTATTTTCTACAGAAAATGCCCAGTATAACAGTTTTTCCTATTGAAACTTTGCAGTATAACAGTTTTTTTTTAAAGAAAATTTAGTGTATAAAAGTATTTTCAACAGAAAATTACCAGTATAACAGTTTTTCTAAAGAAAATTTCCAGTATAACAGTTATTTTTTTAATTTTTTATAGAACATTTTGTGTATTTTTTCCTTAGAAAATTTTGCGTATAACAGTATTTTCTGCAGAAAATGATCAGTATAACAGTTTTTTTTATTGAAACTTTAAAGTATAACAGTTACTTGGTGTGTATAACAGTTTTTTGTACAACATTTTGAGTATAACTGTATTTTTAATAGACAATAATGTGTATAAATATATTTTCCATTGGAAATGTTGTGTATAACATTATTTTCTAAAGAAAATGCCCAGTATAACAGTTTTTTCTATAGAACATTTTCAGTATAAAATTTTTTTATAGAACATTTTGTGTATGACAGTATTTTTTACAGAAAATTACCAGTATAACAGTTTTTTATAAAGAAAATATTCAGTATAACAGTTTTTTCTACAGAACGTTTTGTATATATAAGTATTTTATATAAAAAATCTTGTATTTTCTGTGTATAGTTATATTTTCCTTAGAAAATGTTGTATATAACAGTATTTTCTACAGAAAGTGCCCAGTATAACAGTTTTTTCTATAGAACATTTTCAGTATAACATTTTTGTATAGAACATTTTGTGTATGACAGTATTTTTACAGAAAATATTCAGTATAACAGTTTCTTATAAAGAAAATATTCAGTATAACAGTTTTTTCTACAGAACGTTTTGTATATAACTGTATTTTATTTAAAAACTTGTATTTTCTGTGTATAGCTATATTTTCCATAGAAAATGTTCTAAATAACAGTATTTTTTTACAGAAATGCCCAGTATAACAGTTTTTTCTATAGAATATTTTCAGTATAACAGTTTTTTATAGAAAATTTAGTTTTTAACAGTATTTTCTATAGAAAATGCACAGTATAACAGTTTTTTTATACAACATTTTCAGTATAACAGTTTTTTTTAATGTCTAAAATAGTTTTTTTAGAACATTTTATGTATAAAAGTATGTTTAATAGAAAATCTTGTGTATAACTATATTTTCCATAGAAATAAATATAAATGTATTTTC
The DNA here is from genome assembly GCF_958450345.1 of Calliphora vicina. Lineage (NCBI taxonomy): Eukaryota > Metazoa > Arthropoda > Insecta > Diptera > Calliphoridae > Calliphora > Calliphora vicina. Next base: position 48,879,169 of record NC_088780.1, read on the forward strand.
TACAGAAAATGCGCAGTATAATAGCTTTTTTCAGTATAACAGTTTTTTTGAGTGTATATTAGTTTTTTTATAGAACATTTTGTGTATAACAGTATTTTCTACAGAAAATTACCAGTATAACAATTTTTTCTATATAAATTTGTTGTATATAAATTGTTGTGTATAGCAGTATTTTCTACAGAATATCCTAGTAAAACAGTGTTTTCTATAGAACATTTTCAGTAGACCAGTTTTTTATAGAAAATTTTGTGTGTAACATTTTTAATAGAATATCTTGTAAATAACTGTATTTTATAGAAACAAATCTTGTATTTTCTATTGAACATTTTGTGTGTAACAGTATTTTTCTATTATGAAAAATCTGTGTAACAATTGTCAGTTGTCTTAATACTTAATATAGGTCAAAGATTTAATTCTTGCAGTTAAGCAGGAAACTTAACTTAAAACCATGCTGAAGATTCTAATTTATTTATCTTCCCAATAACCCTTGACATTATCGAAGAATAAAACTTTTATTTACAATTAGATGCTCAATAATTTTACTGTTTTTGTTTTTATAATGGCCTATTAAAATGAAATAAAAATTATATGTTGTATGAAAAAACTAATAAAAATAACTACATTTTGCCAGCTAAATTAATATTCAATTACAGCCATAAAAAACAAACAAAACTACATGAATAAATATATTTAAAAAAAACTATATGCAATTGATAGTATGGAATAATAATAAAAAACAACAGTAAGAAAAAAAAATATAAAATTATTAAATTATTTCATAGACGTCGCGACGCTACTTAATGCGCCATAGTTAAATGAAAGCAAAGTATGTAGTTTATAAGTGAATGATGATGATAAGCAATTTTTATATAATTTTTATATTTTATTTTATTTCCATTTAACCGCTTACATTGAAATTCAAAGAAATTCAAATGAAACAGAAAAAAAAAACAAAATTGATTACAATACAAAGCGGAAAAAATGACTGGATCATGAAGCGTTTTAAAGAACCACAACAAATGCCGGCCACGTTCTTAATTGATAATCAAATCAAGCGCAAAAATAACGCACAAAAATAAAGAAATCAAACAAATTATAAAACTCAACAATTTACACTGTTTTCTATTCATATTCATAAGCTCAGCAAAAAGTGTGTGCCAAGTTGTCAAAACAGCGGCTTAAAAGCACTTTCAAACATAGACGCACTTCAAAATAACTAAACGGGTGTGGCCCGGCTGTTATTTTCATTTTCTCAATGACATCAAATTTTATAGTTTCATGGGGAGAGGGCAACATTAATAATCGTATATATGTATGTATGTAAGCTTGAATGCTTACTCACTCTCTTAATTGATCGTAAATAACAAATTTGTCTATTAATTTACACTTTCCATTTGGGAGTTGCTGTTTAATTGCTCAATAAAATGTTGATCTTCAAACTTTAAATCGATGGGAAATTAATAAAAAATAAAATAAATTTTAAAGGAAATTTAATAACCCCATAGAAAATAATATTATTACAAAATAATCTCATACAATATATGAGCACTTTAGATTGCAAGCAACAACAAAGAAAATTTATATTAATTGTAATAATTTCAATGACTGGAGAAAGAATTTTCGGGGTTCACTACCACCCCCTTCTCAACATTTTTCAGTGTCGTATAAACATAAATGTCACTCTAAACATCATCTATTTAACTCACCGGTTTAGAAGTTATTCCTATTTATTATTCTATACAAAATATTGTTATACATTTGATATCCTATAGTGTTATACACAAGATTTCCTACAGAAAATACTGTTATAAACAAGATTTTCTATTAAAAATACTGTTATACTGAACATTTTCTAATAAAAATATTGTTATACAGACATTTTTTATAGAAAATACTGCTATAAATAAGATGTTCCTTAGAAAATAATGTTATATACAAGATTTTCTATAGATAAAACTGTTATACACAAGATTTTCTATACAAAATACTGTTATACTCAAGATGTGCAATAAAGAAAACTGTTATACACAAGATTTTCTATAGAAAATAATGTTATAGTGAATATTGTCTATAAGAATACTGTTAAACATCTTTTTTATAGAAGATACTGTTATACTCAAGATTTTCTATAGTGAAAATTGTTATACTTTAGAGAGAAAACTGTTATACGCAAGATTTTCTATAGAAAATAATGTTATACGCAAGATTTTCTATAGAAAATACTGTTATACAAAAGATTTTCTATAGAAAATAATGTTATAGTGAATATTGTCTATAGAAATACTGTTATACATCTGATTTTCTATAGAGAAAACTGTAATAAACCAAATTTTCTATATAAAATACAGTTCACAAGATTTTCTATAGAATATAATTTTATACACAGCAAATACACACACATTTTTATAATACTGTTATACACAGAATTTTCTATAGAAAAAGCTGTTACCCTAAAGATTTGTTTAAAATTGTCTATAGAAATACTGTTATACGCAATATGTTCTGAAGAAAATAGTGTTATATACAAGATTTGCTATAAAAAATACTGTTATACAAAATATGTTCTATAGAGAATACTGTTATACTGAAAATTTTCTATATAAATTATTGTAATATTCTGTTATACACCAGATTTTCTACAGAAAATACTGTTATACTGAAAATTTTCTATAGAAATACTGTTATCCACCAAATAATGTATCAAATTAAACACTGTTGTAACAAGGTACTTTTGAATATGAATTTGGATTAAAAGCAATACTATCATATTAAGTTTTTTACCATATTTTAGGTAACTTTGACTTATATACAGGTCTGATTTATTTTCAAGGCAAATAATAGAAACCAACACTAATCTGAGGCCATATTAGATACAATTACAAAGAAACATTAGAAAAATGAATGGAAAGCAAAATTAACTAAAAATGCTAAAAATAGGGAATTATTTCAGTGTGAAGCGTAGAAGTTATAGTCCTCAATAATAAACTGTAAATTCAGGAGGATTACAAAAAAATTAAAAATTCAGCTTAAAGCTCATGATCCTTAGTCTCAATGTTTTTAACAATTTTAATGAGCTAAATAAACAAAATATGATGAAAATATTGAAGTATATCACACAAGAAATGTGACTGTTGTTAGTTACCTTTAAAAGTCAACAAGTCTTGCCATTTTCAGGAGCAAAATGAACAAAAGAATCATAAAATATTTAAAAAATTTTATGAAACGAATCAAAAAGAATATTGAACTAATTCTGCAAAGTTTTAGCTTATTTGGTGAGCTTTTATTTCGAATAAATCAAATTGTTGTAAGAAACTAAATAAACTAAAGAAGCTTTAAATATTTAACTAATTCTTTAAGGAGTGTAACCAATTTTGTTGGCCTTTAAACCTTAATATGGTATTGCATTTACAGGAAATGTAAATTATTATGGTGAACTTTGACCTTTAATATATCTTGCGAATTAGTACAAAGAAATATTAAAATAATGTTACGAAATTGCATTAACGATTTGAATTTAACGGTCAGTAACGGCTACTTTCATTATGTTTATAAACATTTAAAGTGCTGGAAACTTGTAGTTATCAACAATGTTATTAACATTGTTTATAAGTATCATAACAATAACTGTTAAATCAGCTAACATTGAAGTAGCTAAAAGCTCTAGAAATAGATTGTTCATGAAACTACTAGAAGATGACACTGTGTATACAAATGGTAACAACAAGTTGCAAATAGTTAGTTTAACATAGGCGCTGCAGCGCTGTTAAAATTAACATCAACTGTATTACCAGTGTATTAAAGAGTGTGATTAAAGAGTGTGACTACTTTAATTATAGTATAAATTAAAATAAATAATGAGTTGTTTCAAATTTTAAACCACTGATCGCTTTTATTTGCAATTAAAAAATACGGTTTATTTAAAGGAAATAAACCACCGTTTTAAAAGGTAAAACCATAACAATATATACTTTAATATTTCGATGTACTGTGATCAGCTTGATGGGCGAACATTTTGCTACATTTACAGGTAGTAAAAACGATTTTGATGATCTTTGACCTTCATTATTTCCAGCACTTTTATGAAGCGATTTTTATGAACTTTTATCGAAGGACATTGTGAGGAGAGAAACAAATTAAGGGAAGTTATAAAATTTCGGATAAGGAATATGTAAGTAAGTCACACCTACTATTTGAAATATCATATAAACTTTTAATTAATTTTGTGTCTTAAGCTTACAGGTCGTAAACGGACAAAGCTTAATGCCAGTTGCATAAATCAAGGCGACATTGTAATGTCTCGCCCATTAAGATGTCAAAGAAATGTTGAAAAAGTTGTTTTCTACATTGTTTTATAAAAACCAGAAAAACCGATTTAAACTAATAAAAAATATTAAACAATTTATCATTTAGCTGCGTTAACGACTTTGCAAATATGTATGTAACTAGACTACAATGTTATTTTTTCAACCATATTTCTATTATAATTATAAATTCTATAAAGTGCTAAGTACATAGAAATAATAAAGTAATAGATAGATACGTTAAATAGTTGTATTCTATAAACATTGGAATATTTTTATGCTGTCTGTGTGTAACTAACTAACGATTACATGTCACTTTCAACATTACACTTTCAGCTGTAATGTAATAATAAATATTTACGAATATATATACACATGAATATTTAGATTCTGATACGTTTGGTCTGGCTATTTAAATATATTTATTTATTTATATTTTTTTTTGCTTTATTGTCGTTAGAAGTATTAGTTAACCATAGATAAGATAACTATTTTGCGACGTAATTTTTTGTTTAAATATTTTTCATTTTCATAAATTACATTTATTTTTATTTATTTACTTAGATTGTTTTGTTATTGTAAGATTTAATATTAAGTATTTTTACTATTTTATTTGCTTAAATAATTTGCATATTATTCGCATAAATTATGTAAAATTGTAGTTTTTTTTTATTGAAAATAAAGATTTTTATAACTTACTTGTGTTGTGGCGTTGTTGATAATGGCACCTCAATACTGTGTGATGGTTTACGCCTGTCTCCACCCATGTCGGCTAAACGTGCAAAATCTGTATCTCGATCCTGATCGGCTAAACGTGCTGAGCGTCGCGATTCTAGCAGACGCACTTCTTCTAAACGTTTTTTCAATTCAATGGGTTCCTAGAAAAGAAATTGAAAGAATACAGGAATTAGTAACTAAGATTTGAAATAAACTTTTGAGATAAAAAAAAAATAGTAAAGAATTATAATGATATCTAGGTATCATTAAAATGAATTCTCGACAACTTCCCCTTAAAGGTTATGACCTGTAATCTCAATATTTTGAAATGTATTGAAGAGCTAAATGAACTAAAGATGATAAACAAAATATTGATCTATTGCTGCCAGAAGTGTAAAGGTTATGACCTTTAATCTCTATATTTTGAAATATATTGAAGAGCTAAATGAACCAAGGATTATAAATAAAAATATTGATCTATTGCAGCCAGAAGATTAACTGATTATGGTGACCTTTATACGTTCAATAACTCGAGTCATTGTAAGGAGAATTGTCAAATTTTTAACTATTTTTGTGACATTTTGAATTTCATATATCCAGCCATTGCATGAAATAAATCGAATTATAGAATATTGAACTAATTTTGTAAAAAGTGTAGCCTAAGTTGGTGACCTTAGACTTTCAATATTCCGAGCTACCATCTAAAATTTAGATTCTAAATTAATACAAAGTATGACAAATATAAAAAAATAGTTTAGCAAAGAGAAGCTAATTCTGGTAAAGTTCCAGAAAAGAATTACTTTTGCAAAACTGTAGTAGCATTCGGTGACCTTTGGCCTTTAATATCTCTAACAATTGTGATCTTAAAGAGGAAAAGATACTGAACTTCTTCTGAAAGAAGTGTAGCTGATTTTGTTTACTTTTGATCGTCAATATATTTAAATTATATAAGGATCTAAATTAAACTAAAGTAGTAGAGATCAAAAGACTGAACAACATCTGCAGGAAGTGTAGCTGATCTTGGTTGCTTGGCTCTCAATTTATTAAATCCTTGTAAAGATCTTAATGGAATAAAAAAGCGAAACATATTGAACCACTTCTAAAAGAAATGTAGGCTTTTTATGGTGACCTTTGGCCTTCAGTAAGCAAAGCTATCGTGAAATGCTAAATGAAGAAATGACAGAAATAAAATTTCAAATGTTTAGCAATTATAGCTGATTTTGGCAGATGTTGATTCTCAATATAACATAATAATAATTCATAATAACAAGCAATTGCAAGTTGCTAATTAAATTGAAGAAACAATAAATATTTCTACGAAATTGACCTTCAGTTTTACAGAAAAATATTAAAATACTTCTGCAAGAAGTTTAGTTTTTTTTATTGATATTTAATATTCTACAAGAAGTGTTTCTATTGATCGTTGATTTTTTTGAGTGACCCTTGATCTTCAGATTCAGTAGACTCCTAAAAGTGTTGCCAATCACATGGCATTTTCAAGATTTTTTAAACTTAAAAAAGCAATTTATGTATTTTTTCTTTATTAATGCACATTTTAATTAATAGTCGATTATCAAGAAGCCGTCTCCTTCTTGAATTGTCTATTGAAGGTACAACAAAAACAAATATATAGTGATGAAGAGATGTAAGAAATCTGAAACCTTGAATTTGAACATTTCAAATCAAACCGAAACTGAATAAAGATAAGAAAAACTCTAAAATAAAAAAAAAAAATATTTCACTAGATCCCAATGCCACCAAATGCCGAACTCTTCATGTTATTGTATTCGTAATATTTAAAGTACAAACATGTTTCCTGTCAATGAAAACACACAAATATGGTAAATTCTCTTTGTGCCCATCACTGATTTAGAGATTCGATTAACAATATACCTGAACTTGTTTTATGCAGAAAATATTAAAGAGTTTACGAAAAGAACCATAAGGACCCTAAAATCATGGTTACAAATTTAAGACTTTATTTTTAGAAACCTGTTTTTTAATTTGTAAGACAGACAAGTTTCGAAAATTTGTTAATTTTTGAGATGATCAACTTTGAAACTCTGTTGCTTCCTTGGGATTTTAAATTGAAATATCTACAATTAGTATTATGAAAGCTTAGCTGTTTCTATATTTATATAGTCAAAGATCAATACGATCGTGCAAAATGGCTAGAAGTTGTATATTTGAGACCATTAGCACTTTTCAAACTGCCGAACTTAGGGCATTTTATAATTTAAAGAAAAAATATATCTTTATTAAATATTTTATTAACACATAATTTCTGCGGATCAAATCATCTTAATAGGGAAATTTGAAACTGTGTTTTTCTTTAATAAGTATTAGAAATATGCGAATATTTTATCACATTTGACACTATATAAAATGCTGTAAATTTAGAAAGTTTTCAAAATTTGTTTACGTCAGAGATGGCTTAAATATTCCTCATTTATATACGCAATTTCAGGCCGATCGTACTAACAGTTTGGAAGTTGTATATTTACGAAAATTTACATATTTTTGTAGGGCTCATGTTAGCGTTTTCTCATGTTAGAGCAAGAATATATTTTTTATTTAAATATTTTATTAAGAAACAATTTCTTCTTTCTTTAGAAAATTGTTTCATGTTTGAGATGGTCAAGTTTAATACATTGTAGAGCTTTTTGGGTTTAAACTTTAAATCTCTTTTAACAATAGTTTGAAATTTTAATTCTTTTTCCTTTTATATAAAAAGTTTCAGACCAATCGGGCCAAACGTTCAAAAGTTGTATATTTTCAAACATTAGTCGTTTTTATAGGGCGCACTGTAGGTCCACTTTTGTGCCATTTCACGTGTAAGAGATAAAAAGCCTTTTAAATCGAAACTTTGATTTAAAAATCAATTTAAATTGGCCAGTTTCGAAATTTTTTTTATGTTTGCCCACTTTGATATATTATTTAGCTTTTTGGATATTATCTTAGCTAAATTTGAACCAATATCAGTGAATATTAGCACTAAAAAGTTTTTGGGGCAAAATATTGGAATTTTTTTTACAAGGTTTAAGTTAGAAAATTGTATTAGTTGTAAAAGTTACTGAAAAAACAAGACATTATATAAAAATAAAACATTTTTTAACATGTTAAGACTTTACATTTATATTAAAACTAGTTGATCGCCCAGGCTTCGTCCGGTAGCATTTACTACTGTTAGTTCTTCAGGTTTCTACAACCCACGCACACTACCCTGTTCTTATTTATTTGCAAATAAAATATATAAATTTGTACTGCATACTTTAGGGAGCTCTTTTTATTAGTTGACTGGACTCACAAAAAAAGAATTTCCGAGTTATACCCGGAATTTTTGAATTTTTTTCTTTACAAATCATCTACTGATAATTTCGAATTGAATAAAAAAAAATCAGCCAAATCGCTCCAGCCGTTCTCACGTGATGACATTACATACATGGACCATTTCATTTTTATATATATAGATTCAAATAAAATATATTGTAAACCCTCCACAATTGTTTATTGTTAGCGGTCGATTTACTATTTATAGCACAACTTAAAGGTCAAACTCCCACCTACTAAACAAAACAAAAACTTAGTATCAAAATTTCAATCCAATCAAAAGTTATGGCTTTTTGAACGCCTTCTCGTAAAATGGCCCACAGTGCGCCTCACTCTAGCTCTATTTTTGTTCTTTTAGGTTTTATGCAACAGTATTTTCCAATTTATAGTGGTTCATCATTCCGTTTGAAATTTCTACGACCCCGAAAGTGTATATATTCAGGAACATTATAGATAGCGGAGTCGATATAGCCATGTCCGTCTATCCGTCTTTATGTTGAAATCAACTTTACGATGTTCCCTATTGACTTAGATACACGATTCATACATTAATATATCCACTATAGTGCCGGTTCGGCTGCTATTTAAAATCGGGGAAATCGGTCCACAAATGGCTGAGCTATAAGCACAAAACCACGACTACCTCGATTTTGACCAATTATACTATTGGACTATTGACTTAGTAATCATTAATATAAACACTATGTATAGTTAATGATAGACATTTCAAAGACCTTTCCAAAGATGTATATAAAGCCATAGTAATTCGGACCTACATTGGGTCAAAATCGGGAAAAATATCTTACTACCCCAGATTTTTTTTTCCCAAAAAAATTTGTTTAACCAAAAAAATATTTTCAATCTTTATTTTAAACTATACTTTGGTGAAGAATATATAAGATTTTGGCACAGCCGACTATAGCTCTCTTATTTAGTAAATTTTATTTAGTTTTTGCAATGTTAAATCAAAACTTATTTCAAATTCAGTTTCCCAACACTCAAACATTTTCTTATAAGAATATTTTGAAATTTTTATTTATTCACCTGTTGGTTTTGTTAAAGGGTTGGAATTTATGAATTCATAACCCTTTGTATTTTCAATATTGATTTGTTTTTTGGACACAAAACACTTGTCTAATTTATTTTGTTTAATTTTTGAGGCGTTTTTTTTCTTCAAAATTTATATAAATTATTTTTATTTTCAATATTTTTCATAGATTTTTAAAAACACTTTCACACATACATATATTTTTTGAAATTTATATAAATGATTTTGGTATAAGATTTTATTTAGCTTTTTAAAGAAAATTTATTTCTTTTTTCTTTAATTTCTTTTGAAAAAAATTTGTAGGCACAAATTATTATTTTTTGTTTAAGCTTTCTTTTGTTTTGTTTTAACAGTTAATTTATTTGTGTATTTAAATTAATTACTTCTTCAACGATTTCTTTATTTTTTTGTTGTATTTTATTTTGTTGTTGTTGTTGTTTTCATTTTGTAGGCCATAAAAGTGGCACAGTTTAACGACACTGATTCATTTAAATTTTCAATATTTTTTTTTGTATTTTTTTTGAAACGTTTAAAGATCTTTTTTCTTTGTTACTGGCCTGGTGATGTATTAAATTCTTTTATTTTGTGATTTTTCTTGAAATTGATTTTCTTAAATTCTTTTGCTTTTTTATTTCTTGAATTAAACAATTTTTTCTTTTGTATTTTTTTTCTTGTGTTTTCATTAAGAAAATGGCCCGCTGCTACCTAGACAGAGATTTTTTTTATTAACTGCTGGTTTTCAAAATACCACGTCGCACACAAAAAAATTTTATAACAATTTGAAATGTTTAAATTTCATCTATAAAATTTTTTTTCACTCACTCACACACACTCGCACGCAAGCACATAGATAGATACACTCATGAAAAAGTAATAATAATAATGAAAAAAAAAGTAAAGAAATTTACATTTGTTGAATGTGCGTTAATTGAGTACAAAACACCGGCCGGTAGTCATGGCCCAAAGAAAACATTTTCGAAAAGAAATTTTTTAAACTTTCAGTTAAAATTTTTGTAGTTTTATTAAAACACAAATTGTTGTGATTTTAGTTTAAATTTTTCTTTAACACTTCCGTTCTGAGTTGCAGTCAATTTTCAACTAATTTATCAAATATGTAGCTGCAAAAGTTAAATTGCAAATACTTTCAAAGTTGATATTTTTTTCTGCTTTACAATATAATATTGTTGTTGTTGTTGTTTTGCTTTGTTTTTGCTATAAAAACAATAACAAAGAATATCGTTTTTTTTTCACTTCGTCAATGTCGTCATATATCCCAGTATCCAAGCAAAATCGTTTGCTTTTAATTTTTGTTTTTTTTATTGTGGTGATGACGAGATTTTAGGTTTTTTTACACCGCCACCTTTTATAAACAATATTGATGCATAAATTATTTCTTGTTTTTTTTATTTCACTTCCTTACATCCATTTAAAATCTAAAAAGATTTTTTTTTTTTGTTATTCCAATTTATTTTTACACAAAATTTTTTTTTTACACACATAAATCATGTAAAATAAAATATTTCTCAATTATGTTGGTATTATTTTTTGTGTTAAATAATTTAGCTATTTTCTTAATAACTTTTCGTATGCACCCGGGTCTTTTTTTTGTATTATTTATTTATTTTTTTGATTTGGGTTTTTGTTTTGAGTTTTGTCACTTTTCAAATAATATGATGATGTCTACGGTTCGCGCGCGCATTCAAGAATGATTCTTTGAAATTCACATAAACGAGTCACTAGCTGTAGTTAGTAGAACACAATACAACAACTCAATTTACAACAAAAACACACAGAAGACAATTGGTACTAGAACGTCGTAGACACGTCGTGGTTGCTGTCGTCGTAGTCGTGTTGTCAGAGTCCGTTAGTACGTTTTGTATTTGTATGCCCCTGCATAATGAGTTGTATGTACTCTGCTCTTAGCTGTAAAAGAGTGTACAACGGGCAAATGTATCTAACAAATACAACACAACACAACCAAAACTAATGTGTACTAAAAGATACGAGTAGTAGAGCAGTGTCAAAAGTACTACATACTAGAGTACCAACCAAGCAATCAACCCGTCAAGTCAGCCAGTTTTGTTTTCATTTATTTATTTATTTGTTTGCTTCTTCTTTTGTATTGTGATTGTTGTTTTTGCTTTTTGATTTTTTTCGCAGTATGTTGTTGTATGGTTAACGTTTGCCTGATATCTGGCTGCGTTTTGAATTGTTGTTGTAGTTTATGGTGGTTTTTTGTGTTATTTTAGCTGCAAATGGTTTTTAGTCGCTCACTGTATATTCATTTCTTATATTGAGAGGCACTCACTCTTTGGCTCAAATCTCCATAATTCGTTATGTTTTGGTCCTCTCTGTTTATTAAACTCTTTGTTTACATTCTCTTTAAGAGTATTTTAGTAAAAAAAATAAAACAGGGATGAAGTGTTACGTGTTTTGGTACTTTTATAAAAGTACTTTTTCTTATTGTTTTGATTTTGAAAGGTTTTTATAGTTAGAAAATCAATTGGAATAATTTTAAATACATAAACTTATTCTTAAATGGGACTCTCTAAGATTATCTTAATTCAATGGAAATTCTCCTTGCATAAAACATTTTACTTTTACAATTTAAAAGTAGGGCAAGCTGCCCAGTATGGGATCACATATGGATACGGTCATTCTTGTAAATTCCAAAATCTTTCCAATGTTTAAGGATTAGGATTGGCTAGAAGAGGAGCCTTGATGACAGACGACGAAATAGACTTCCTCTATGGAATTCCGCTGTCAACCTGCAAGGAACTGATACATAACGCATATTACGAACTTGCCCAAGCAAGATAGGGTAATGAATCCACCTGTGCTACCTCAAAGATGATATGGCCGGCGTTGGACTGTAAACGCACGTCGTATCTACTTCGGTTACAACGAGTGCGACTGAGCAACATGGTGGCAATGAGCACCGGGCATTGCACTGCCGGTACCCATGCTGCAAGACTTGGGTTACCTTACCACGACTTCTGTAGAAGTTGTCAAAATGAGTAACTGCATGGCACTGGCAGTTCTGGCCTGGCACCGTTCAACTACGTGCCAGGCACTTAGGTGAACGATGCCTGAGTACCCTCTCCAGATTATCTGTGAAGGATCTAAGGAGTATAGACACCTTTATTAGGGAAAGCGGATGGTTGATAAGACCAGACTTGCAAATTATACCTCTTAGGGACCCAGCAACCATCCCATGATGGTTTGCGTTATTCGAATTCTTTTAATTCTCGACCCCTCTCCTCCTTCTTTAATCTTTTATATACACTCTATTCTCGAAATTTCACTATAACTTAATCTATAGATTTCCCTTTACTTTAATTTCTATTTCGCTTTTCCTTCTTTCTGTTTTAATTTTTCTTCTTCAGGTATCACAAAGGGAACGATTATTGGACCCAAGTGAGCTGTACGAGACGAAGGTTTTGGAATGCTGCATGAATACCATACCATGCCTACCGTCAATCTTGTACATAACAAAACCTTCCCTAGGTTTAAGGATTGGCTGAAGGAGTCATGTCAGAAATTGGTAGCACTCTAAAGTCGGCAACACTAACAATATCCTTTAGGGAAACCCAAGCCTAACGAAAACAAAAGTAATTCGGAATCTGAACAGATTAACACTCAGAAGACTAGTTGTTGTTGTAGCAGTTCCGCTGTTGTTGGAAGTTGTTCCCTGGGGAAAAAACTTCCGGTTGATACAGCTGTTGCTGAGTTTGAGAATCTTTGACCGATTGAGAATCGGGTCGTTCCAGAGCGTATATCCAATTGTCGTGGGAACGGAGAAGAGTTATCGAGTGCACTAGAAGGGCCTCAGAGTCCATTGCAATGAACTCAGTCTCACCTATAATCCATGTAAATTGAACGCAGACTGTAAATGAGATTGTCATTGATAATCAGGACGAAACCAACCAGAACTCTTAACAAATTTGTTCAGATTCATTTTAGTTTGGCATTTTTTAGACAGTCCAGACAATGAAAGAGATTTCTAGTGGGAGAGTCGCATAGAATGTGTTGTACCGATTCTTCCCCCTCTTCCACAAAACAACTTATGCAGTAAATCTTACATGGTGAAATCTGTTCGAGTTCTTATCGGGGTTCTTTCTTATGATAGAAAGGGCCAGACATTTTAGATACTTATTTACTGGTAATTGTGGATTACAAGAGTATCTTTGAGTGTCCATTCGCGGTTAATTGTTAGAGATACTCATCTACTGATACTCATCTATTGGTAATTGTGTATTACAGAAGTTCAATATCTTTGATCAAATTCGTTACTGCAACCAAAGTTGTAAAATCGCTCTAAGAGTCACAATTTCATTCTTACGACCTTGTGTTCCGGATTCCATATTAACTCGGCATGATAATGTTAAATCTGGCATTCGAAAAGACATTTCGACCTTATTACTTTGGAATTGAGGGTCTTGATTGCTGCAAGGCTGTCCTTAATGGTCGACTCCTCGAGAATAAACTCTTAACCTCTATAGCCGAGTCAGTACCTGCCACATTTTAGACGTCACTGAGGACTGAGATCACATTATCTCAAAGGATAACTTTGAATGAGACCTTACTATCCATGTTACTTTGTATAATATCAGCCCTCTATTAGCTGATGTCACCGTCTTTGAAAAGTCCGTGAAGACTGAGATCGTATTAACTCGAAGTCTAACTTGGGTTGGGTATCCATACAATTCCTGTTCCTGATGACAAGATCAGCCCACAGACTCTTTAACAGTTCATTCATATGGGAAAACTAATATTCAGAGGAATATGGTGGCTTGTTTATGTGTTTCTATTTAGCTAGTCTCTGCTTAAATTAAATCTGGACAATAGAGTCAGGTTAACGTGTCTCTTGATCTTCAACTTACAAAATTGCTACTGTAAATACCTATTAGAGATATCTTCAAAGAGGTGTCTCTGTATATCCGAACTCTTTCCAGTTGTTGCGAATTTATCAACAATAACCCTGGATGCCTTCGTGTCCCGAAATACATATTATTTTAACTGTGTGATGTCTAATTTGGGACTGAGCATGGATGCAATCGAGAAGACATTTCAACCTTAATACGTTGGAATAGATGCAAGGCTGTGTTCTAAATGCCAATAGTCGGTTCGAGATTAAAATCTCCATTCTTTTTCACAGTCGCGTGGACGCGTAAATTTCCGTTAGTCAGGGAATTTACAAAAACTAAAATGTTCAATGCCGATTGAGCTCTTGATTTGCCGTATGCGCATTTGGAGAATATAAAAAGCTGCATGGAAATTTTGAGCTACGATGCGGACATAAATTAAAGTCTTCTAACTTTGTTGCGATAAGATGCTTAATTTTAACGCTATATACATAATATAAATGATATCAAAAAGTCCTTTGTGTCCGTAGATCTAAAAAAAACATCAGTTAGCCCTTAACTCTATATGTGAAATGATTGAAAATTTAAAGTGAGTGGGTTTTCCGCTACATTATAGATATCGACCAAAAACCTTTTGAGTTTTTTCGAAAAAAGGGGGCAGTAAAGGGCAAAATTTTTTCACAGCATATAATTTAGTTCTGTCACATACCCAATAAGCATTTTTACTGGAATTCAAGCCTTGAATTATAGTCAAGCAATTGAATTGCAGTTGTATTACACTTTATTTCAAGAGCATTCTCCATTAAATAGGAAACATAAATTCAAACAATTAGGGAATTCACACGGTAGTCATAAAGTCGTATGCCATAATACAATAAGACAAAAAAGATACGTATTTTTATACGTAAACAAAATTAAAAAAAATGTTTAAAATTTTTAAAAAAGTTTTTTTTTTTAATTTTTAAAATTGTTTGTGGTGAAAAAAAAAATTCGGTTAAAAAATAATTTTCCTGATTTTGACCCAGTGTAGGTCCGAATTACTATGGCGTTATATGCTCCTTCCAAGAGTTTTTCCCTTTCGTCTTAGATTTATACTGTTTAGTTACGACAAAACAATGAACAGCATAAAATGTCTTATTATTTTAGGACTTTGAAGCACAACAACAATTTTTTAAAACTATTGTAAAACTTTAGTACTTTACGACAATATGACTTGATAGCACACCATGTGTATACCCCAAATAGGTTTTTTGTTTGAAAAATATTAAATTTCTTTAAGTTTAAAACATAATTACATTTGCATTCAAGTCAAATTCCAACAAAATGTTCAAGTACTTGAATTTTTAATGCTTATTGGCATACATGTATCAATCTAACTTGTTTTAATCCAAATATTCTTTAAACTATGACATTTTCTATTTATTATTAGTTGAAATCGATTAATATTTGAAAACGTTACAAATAATGACAGCTTTTGCAGCCAAATCTGAGATTTTTTTAGATAATATGCCTAAAATAAATGTCCTCCTTTGTTAGTTTTGCCAGAAGTTTGATACGTATTAATAAACAGAATATTTATCTTTCAATCGAGTAAAATTTATTCTTTATTGAAACATTTTTTTCAACCATTTTCTGAATAAAACAAATTCTAACTACTATTTTAGATTCATCAACAACAAACAAGAAAAAGTACTTTTTCATATTGTACTTTAGTACCATTTCAAACATACTCTCTCCCGGTCTCTCTGTTATTCATTTAAATAAAATAGTATCTGAGAGTTTGTTTTCATTTTGATTATAGGGTTTGAACACAAAAAAAAAAAACATCTGTATACAGATGGACTGATGGTATGCACATTAAAGGAGGAGGTGATTGTGTTTTCTTTTCACACTCACACATACACTACGCTTCCTCCACCAACTATGGCAACAAAACCAAGTGGTTTTTCCAACTAAAGGCTGACTGACTGGCAGGCCTCCGGATTTGTTTACATCTCTCTGACTTTGCTAAAAAAACAACACATAGATACTCTCGCATACAAACACACACAGACAAAACAAAATGAGGCTAAATTAGCACTCACTTGGCCTTGTACTTGTTTCATAATCGCACTCATTTTAAAAAAGTGCTTTACAAAAACAAAAACTAGATGTTGAAAACAAAAAAAAATAATAAATTAGAAAACGAAAAATCCAACTGCAAAGAAAACATTAGCCAGCAAGTGCGCTGTACTATTTAACTCAAACTGCAGAAATAAGATTGAAAAACTCAAATGAAAACTTTAGATTTTTTTTAAGAGTGTGAGTAAGATTTTATTTAAAATTTTCTTAAAAAATTCAAACAAAACTAAATTATGTTAAGTTGTTTTAATTAAATTTATTAAATTATAATAATTTCTGGATTTCTAAATATATAAATGGGTTATAAATTGTGTTTAATAAAAACTTAAGAGCATAATTTGAGTTTTTTCGTTTAACTCTTGAGTTAAAGAGCTTTCTTAAAGCTCATGAAAAGTGAAATTAAGTTGCTTTGTTTTTGTTTTCTTGTTACACAAACAAAAACACTCTCTAACACATTAATCTCTGTGTATTTTTTTCCGTGAAGCTCTCGTTTATTTACATTTAGATATTTTTTATTTCTCTGTTATTGTTACTCATTTTGTAAGCTTGTAAGTTTTTGTATCTTTTAGTACGTTTGCGGAAAACTTTTTAGATTTATGTGTGTATGTATCTTTTAGATGTAAATGTGTATGTATCTGTAAATTTTGTAAATATGTATCTGTAAGTATATTTTGTGTATTATTTATTTATATTTTTTCCAGTTATTTATTTACTAACTCTAGTTTGATGTTATTGTTTTTTAATATTGTAGCTGTTGTTTTTGTAGTTGTTGCTGTTGCTGCTGCTGTTGTTTAATATACCGGCATGTTTACGGTAATTAATATTTATACACTGCAATTTGTTTTCACTGCTATTCACAACTTCCCACGTTTGCTATGTTTTTCTTCTTTTTTTTTTGGTTTTTGCTTTACAAAATAAAAAGAAAATTCATATTTTTCTTTTTTTTATTATAATAATTTTCAAAATTTTTACACATGCGTGCGTTTTTTTTATGTGATATACAGTGGTGGTCAAAACATATGCAACTAGCAACAGAATTTTGCAAAAGTTGCAACGTAATAGTATGGGGTTTGTTTTTCTGCTGCTGGAGTTGGCCCATCGCTCAAAATTATTGAAATAATGGATGGATTTATCTATAGAGACATCATGGAAAGAATAATGCTTTCAAATGCTGAGGATAATAAGCCTCTTCGATGAGTTATTCAGCACGATAATGACCCCAAGCAATCTTCACATGTTGTTAAATCGTGGTTAGCACAAGAAAGAGTTTCGGTAATGGAATGGCCACCACAATTACCAGATCTAAACCCCATTGAGAACCTTTGGAAAATCCTTAATCAAAGAATCGATCCCGAAAATTGCACTAATTCAGATATTGTGTTTCAAGGATTGGTAGATGTTTAGAACGCTATTCCTGCAAATTATATTGCCAATTTGATAGCTTCACTGCATTGCCGATGTAAGGCCGTCATTGAAAATATAGAATTTGCCACCAAATATTAAGTTTTATAGACATAAATGTTTTCGAAGCAATTTGGCCAATGAAATATCAACCCACACGTAGTTTTTTTAATTTTTTTTTCTTTTCAATGCCAGAAATTCTGAATTAAATTTCATATTCTTATTTTTAAAGCATCAATAAAAATATATTATAAGCAAATGAATATTTTTGTTTACCTTTAAAACTAATTTAAACAACTTTTGTAAAATTCTGTTGCTAGTTGCATATGTTTTGACCACCACTGTATGAAAAATAATTTAAACCAAAGATTTTTTTAATGTAATGAATTTTATTTTACAATTTTTAATTAAATAATGTTTAATTTATTAATATCAATTACACGCACTTTGATAAATACATATTTTTAACCACTAAACTTCTTTAAAGATTTTAATAAAATTCTAAAAATATGCACTTTCATAAATGTTAAGAGTGTAAATTTTTAATTATAAAGATTATATTAGATTCGGTTGCGATAAAATTATCTTGTGTACTAGCAGCCATTTTAAGGTATTCTTCTTCAAAACTTTCGATTACTTGTAATAATAACTTACTTGCATTTGTATATGTAGGGTAAAATTGCGTGTTTTGAACATTTGAACATAGTCCTAAACTCTATTATTACACCCAATGTGGAAAATATTGTTGCCTTTTATTGTCTTGTCGTTTGAAAATAACTTAGGTGTAAATAAGGCTCAAATTAAAGCTCTTTTCAAGGTACTCTCTATACAACAAAATAATTTAGAAAATATAACTTTAATTCAAATATTTATAAATATTACAAAATATTGGTTTATTTTCAAAAATCTGATCTTTTAAATACCTTTAATTTAGCCCCAAATTTATCTGTAAAAACACTGAAAAAACAAAAACCCTTGAAATTTTTTTTCTAGATGATTTCAATAGGAGAAAATACTAAAATGTTAAAGTATTTAGAGCTTATTACAAAATAATAGTTTAAACTGACTATATTTAATTTTTTAATTTAATTAATATGTTTTAGACAAAGCTCCCTATTATCATGTAGTATGAAATGAATTTGACTCTGATTATGTTTTTGCTATTATCAAATTGTTTATTGAAATCGAATATATATTTTCTATTTATTTTTTAGTTTTTGTATACATATATTTACTGAATATATATTGTATTACTATAAGAGAAAAATCTGTCACGTACGGTATGTCACGTACGATATTAAATTTTATTTATTATAAAATCACAGATTGTTTTTATTTAAATACGGCGGATTGTAAAGGAAAAATATTTCGTTTAGTGTAAGAAATTAAAAGAAAACCTAACGCCACGATTCTCACGATTCGAAAATTTTCGCATATTTCTACATGTACAGTGGTGGCCAGGAATTTAAGACAAAAATTGTTTGCTAAATTCCATGTAATTGTCAATTATTTTTTCAAATATTTCCACAAATATGTATGCATGAGCACTGTTTTAACACACAATCGACTGTGTCAATTCATACATATTCACCATGAACACACAACAATTTTTCTACAACTTGACCAACAAATTTTTTTTTTATGATTTGATTTCATTGATTTATGGTTTCAAATTAAATCTAGAAGGCTTGGAAAATATACATAATTTCAATTTCATTTATATTTTTATGTTATTGAAAAATGTTTGAAATTTATCTTGGAAAATTTTTTATTTATTTTTATGAGTTTCAGCTACAAAATGAGCAAATATGCGCGAAATTGATTCAATTTTTAAGGGGATGATATACTTAATGTTTATGTATTTATATTTTATTATGTTTAATGATATTTTTAATTTTCAGATATTGTTGATTCATCTTAAAATATTGGCCAAATATTATGAAAATAGTTTTGAATTAATTCATTAGGTAATGCAATTATAATGCAATTTTTTATAAAATATTATTAAATTTATGCAAAAAAAGCAAAAATTTCCGTCATGAACACTTTTATAATATTTTTGAACATGTTCTTATTATGAATGAAAAAAGTTTGGGAAAAAAAGTCAAGTTCGATTAATAATATTTATTACAAAGATCATTCCAATTATGAATTTCTTTTTTCTGTGTAATGGAAATAATTCATAATAAAATTCATTCAAACCAAGTAAGAATGGTATATTCGGCTGTGCTGAACCTTGTATACCCATCATCAAAATGTATATTTTTCTTATATGCACGGTAAGGGCATTTATGTACCGATTCTCACAAAAGTTGGTAGAAAGATTTAGATTCATATAATTATAATCAACATATTTATGACTGCTCAAATAGTATTTCGGAGGGACATTTCTATGTGGGCTAGGTGAAATCATAGACCAATATTGCCCATTATCTTATCAACAGAGAGTATTTCAGTCAGATAGCTGCTTTCGTTTGGGCCCTATCGTGTTGAAAAAAAAATCTAGTCCCAAATTTTGTTTCTATAAAAGAGATAATATTGGAACTTTTTTTGAAAAAATACGGCCCTTTTTTACTTTTCTCAACTTTGGATACGTGAAAATTGTTATAGGGACGAGATAACTGTTAGCAAGTTGTTTTTATTTTATTCAGAATTTTATCGCAAATTCAGGTAATATTTTAAAAAAATGTTCGAGCCTATCCCGCGATATCTAAAAAACCAAAAAAAAAATTCGAGCATAATTAAAAAAAAAACAAGTGAGCTATTTCGGCTATGCCGAATCTTAAATACCCTTCACCAAATTTAATTAAAAAATTTTTTTTTTAAATATTTTTATGTGAACAAAATTAAATTTTTTTTTTTCAAAATTGTTTTTAATTTTTTCGAAATTGTTATTTAAATTTTTAAAAAAATTTATGACAAAAAAATTAGTTTGATGAAAAAAAATATCGGGTTAAAAAATATTTTTCCCGATTTTCACCCATTGTAAGTCCAAATTACTATAGCCTTATATACATACATCGTTGCAATGGACTTTGAAATATCTATAATTAGATATCCATATTGTCTATATTAATGACTTAGTAATCCAGATATACATAAAAAATTAGCCAAAAATCGACGTTGTCCCGGTTTTTTCCTTATATATCAGCCATTTGTGGGCCGATTTTTTCGATTTTAAATAGCAACCAAGCCGGACAAAATATTGATGTATGAATTATGTATGTAAGTTATTTGGGGGCTACGGAAAGTTGATTTCAAAATACAGACGGACATGGCAATATCGACTTTGCTATATATAACGATCCAGAATATCGATGGCTTAATATAGAAAGGTCGTATCCCGTGTTTTTTTCAAAATCGGATTTTTTACATATTCTATACAAAACAAAAAAAGACCTGCCTTAAAAAATTCAGTTTCCTATGTTGACGAATAACAGATTTACAGTAATTATAAAAAAATCCCTAACTCATTTAAAAAATAGTTTGAAAGAAAAACCCCTAATATAAATTTTTAGTTGTTTTTTTTTCAATTTCACTTTCTGATATTATTGAGTTTTTTCATTCTCCTGTAAAGTAACTAAAAGTTGAGATACGACCTTTCTATATTAAGCCATCGATATATATACTTTGTGGGGTCGCAAATGAAAAATGTAGAAATTACAAATGGAATGACAAAGGTGAAGGGTATAATACCCAAATATCTCTTGAACTAAAACTTTAACGGGACATCCACTGGCCACCATTTCCAACCTTGTCAAACATCGTTAGGATATCTTTAACAGTTTCACAAAAAAAAAACGTTTCTGAACCACTATGTGTCAGCTGTCAAACTTTTATTTTTTGGTTGGCAACACTTTATTACACAAATGTGAATTCCCAAAAATAACTTTTTGATAAAAAAAATTACTTTATCCGTGTTTTGTTTAAGTAAAACAAATGTCGCGTCAAAATTTGAGTATTTTTACAAAGGACAGTGTTTTGTCACAGTCTAAAAAAATCATGGAAATGTCAATTTTGAATCTGTAATCCAATAAGTTTGTTACAAGTTTAATTATCTGAAACCTAAGGAAACCTTCGATAATGTGTATAAACATTATTTATCAACCAGAGATATAATTTAAACATATGTATTTATGTATTTTCTGGATCGTTTTTGATAGCGGTACCGATATAGACTTGTCGTCTGTCTGTCTGACTGTATGATGAAAATAATTTGCCGAATCACCCAAATAAATTAAATACTTGGTTCACACATCAAAAATAATCCCGGTTCGATTGTCATTTAAATTCGGGAAAATCGGCCCAAAAATAGCTGAGATATAAGCCAAAAACCACGACTATCTATTTGAGATATTTTTGAACCATATCTGGAATAGTAAGACATTAATGTAGACAATATGGATATCAGATGATAGACATTTCAAAGATCTTTCCATCAACGTATATAACGCCACAGTACTTCGGACCTACAATGGGTCAAAATCGGGAAAATATTTTTTTTTTCAGCAAAAAAAATTAGTTTACCCTAACATTATTTCACACAAAAATGATTGTTCACAAAGAATGTTAGCAGGACAAAACTGAAAACTTTCGCCATTTTCTTATTATTATAATCAGCTGATATTTAGGAGGTCATTGGGTTTTTACTTGGTTCAAGCATTAATATCCGTGTCAATAAAATTTTCTATTAAGTATGTATGTGCTTGTATCTGCAATATTTCTAATTATCTTTAATGTTTTCAAACACTGATAAACCTTAAATAAACCACTTCAGTATAAAGAATATGAATACGAGTATTATTTCAAATAAAATAAACACGATTAAATCAACCAATACTTTTGAATAATTTTTGGCAGTTGTATTAAACCTCAAATGCTTGTTCATTGATAAATGATAAAACGATTAAGAGCCACAAAAATAATAAAAATAGAAAATACAAGTAATAATGTATAAAAAAAACACCAGCCCACAAAACTCAAGTGTCTATGAGGCACAGACTGGTGGTATCGGTGTGTATCTGTGTTTTAGATAAGCTAAGTAAACATTGAGTTCAAATTTATTATCTAAAAAATAACAACAAAGAAATATGTTTTTATTTTGGTTCTAATTAACATAAAAATAAAGAAAATCGCCGCAATATAATGGCAAAAAGTGAAACAAATTCTAAGTTAAAATGCATAATGAACGATAATCAGAAAACAATCTTACTCGTAGCATGAGTTTCAATATAAATAACTGACAAACTTAAACAAAACGCTCAAAAAAGTCAGTCATTTAGTGAATTTTTAAAGTGAAACAAAATCGTAACAAAATCTAAAGTTGTCATTAAATAAACCACTAACACAACAACAGCAACAATAACAAACTATATTATCGACAATGACAACAATAATAGCAGCAGCAGCAACTAAACAGCAATAGCAATAATGCTAAAACATTAAATACGAGTGACAACAATATTTGTTGGTGGCGCGTTACAAATTAATTGCAAACGCGTGCCACAAACACGATTCGCATACATAAATTTCAAACCGTGTTCCGTTGCAAACTGTTTTTTTTCTCTCTTCTAAATGTGAACGATAGCATACGACGGGACCAGGCGGGCAGTTGTAGTGGACTTTAGGCGATATTTGTTGTTATTGTGATTGTTGTTGTCAACAGCCTACAATATCAACAAACAAACAAAGAAAGATACAACAAAAGCAATAAATATTTATATTGGTAAATACAGCTTCCAAAAATATAACAACAATACTGTTTGTATAGGTATAAATAACAACAACAAAAACAAACGCTACTCCTGATTCAATATATGGCTCGATAACTGACTGACTGGCTGGATGACTGTTTGGCTTGGTTGGTTGGTTGTTTGACTAAAAATGGTGGTTTGGAATTGTTGTACCAAAATAGAAGAGGCATATTATATTGTTGTTAACTTTGTGACATTCTAGAAATATATTGCTTTAGAGTAGCAAAAAAAAATTTGCACAGAAATAATTTTCTGAGTCTGTTTTTGATGTAGAATTTTCAATTCGTTTCCCTTTTGATAACTTTGATTAGTTTCGCTTACATTTGTGTTGTGTACATTTCAATTATATACTTCATTCGGCCCGTTAGACCAAATTTATATATGAGAAAGTCTGGGTGTGCACAATGGGTTCCATGACAAAAACAGGTAATATACTGGAGGTGCGACTTGAATATAATACAAATTATAGAGGAGAATCTAAGCTTCCCGGAAAATATAAATGTAACTAGCGTTTATAAAAAACCGGTTTGTCGGTTAACTGAAAATTGGCTTTTCTAAAAAACCGGTTTTTCGGTTAACCGACTTTGAAAAACTAGTTTAACCGACACTGAAAGGAATTACACTGTCCAACAAATGGAGACGTTTTGATGGGAACAGAACAGCGACCCTATAATTCTGAAAGGGCATGTTGAGTAGATCATTTTTGTAGAATAAACTTATAGTCCAGCTGGTCTGAATTTTTTTTTCAGTGGGTTAAAGTTTTAATTTTTTGATCGAAGGTAGCATTATACTAACTGAAAAAAATGTAAGTTAATATCTGAGAGAATTCTTATTGTCAGAGTTATATTGTGGATTTTTATGGGGATAATTTTGTGGAAGATCTTAACCCCCTATCTCCTATCTTTAGGGGTCAAATTGACCCCTTTTTCGAGAAAATCGAAAAAAGTCCTTTCAAAAAGGACATTTAAGGATTAAAATATTCTACGAAACTTTTTGCCGTAAAATTTCATTGGGGGTCACCAAAGACACAAAAGTTGTAAATAGAGCCCATTACGCTTAATTAACAAAATAGCACTCTATATCGGGTCTCACTTTTTTTAAAAATATCTCCAAAAATCCAAGTTGATCCGAATGAGCTGAAACTTAAAATGTATATAGTCCATAAGGGGACACAAATGTAAACAATTGTAATGAACATATATCTCCTAAACTATTGGTTCGATTGTAAAATTATATATATATAGCTTTTGTAGAGAGGTATTTAAGCTTTTAAAAAATTCAGCTTGTAACCGTCCTGGATCAATACATGATAATTTACAGTCTGTCAAAGGTGCCTATATAAACATTTTCTTAACTATCGGTTCGATTCAAAAATAGTTTAGAATCTAAGATTTTAGAAAACTAAACTTATAAACATACCGTTTGATATCGCAGTGAGTTCCTGAATTTAGATAGTAAATATAAATTAAGCTAAATTTTAACTCTTTTTTAAGTAAATAATGAACTTAAAAACAAATGTTCTTAACTCTTATAATTTAAAAGATATTGAAGTTTGAAGTATTTTACAGACAATATGCTCCACAGTTTCTAACTCCTAATCGTACCCGTACAGCTCAGATTGCAGTTGTTGTATGTGTTTGTTCAATTTCTGGACCTATGATCACTCTAGCACTACTTTTATCTAGATTAAGTAGCAGTCTGATACAAGCCATGTTCAGTCTGGGCCCTTTATATTCCACAATCCAATCCCAGAATTGTATTAAATCTCTTCAATACAAAATTGTGGTATTGAATAAATGGCGGTTTTACTACTTCCTCCCTCAACTCCAAGGATAATTCCAGTCCTAACAGATGAGGATCACTACATTTCTGCCTCATTCCTCGCAGAATATTACTAACACCACAGTATGGAAAAACCCCTACTTGTGGAGTACCCAATTATGAATAAAATTCCTCGGGAGTTTTTTCCCTTTTTCCTATTCAAATTCAATGGGAATTTTTTATTCATAATTGGGCTGATAGTTTCCAATTTAGAATTAAAAATTCTGCTATTAAGCATTCCGTACTATCCAATCAACGAAGAACTGTCGAACTCTATGGAGAACCCTCACGTAAATCATTTGCCCCCAAAATTCAATATAATGAAAGTTAATATCTGTAACTGGAAATAAAATATTTGGGGAGACATTTATGTCAAATGTTAGCAAGTCTTGAGAATGTCTGGTCATGTGTAAACTGAAAGATATTCCGTCTGTTGAAATAATTTTTGTATGAAAACATAAATATACATTGTGATAATGGGGTTTACTGAAATTAAATAGTTGATATTAAAGTTAGGCATATTTTTTGTTAACGCACGCAAATCGTAAAGCATCATAATAAAATCAATCTTATCAGAGTAATTATTTGATTATTAAGTATTTTACCAAGTAAAGTTCAAATGATGTTTCTCAAGTCAATAAATAGAAAGCATTTTCAAAAGAGCTCCCAACACATCCGGTAGGAAAGCAGTCCGGTTAGCTCAGTACTCGGACTATTTGGTACGAAAAGTTAATGCCAATGCAGGATTAAAAACATGAAAGACTCAAAAATTCCTGATAGGAACTCTGCTAAAAATTTAGAGTCCAAAGATAGAGCAAAGATAGAGAAAAGTTAAAGCAAATGCAGGTTTAAAACCATACAAGACTCAAAAAGTTCCTGACAGGAACTCTGCCGAAAATTAAAAGAAAGAGCACGGAAATTGAAGTAAAATTTTATAAAAAATATACCTGCTGCATAATGGATGACGAAACGTATGTTCTGGAAAATTGTTCGCAGCTTCCGGGTCAATATTTTTATGTTGCCTATGGTCGTCAAAGGGTTAAAATAGAATTGAAGAGATTTTAAATGGAGATGGACTACGTGTTCGAACAAAGGGACAGAAAGCTATATTAAAGCATTAATTAAAGGGTTTCCGGAAAAGTTCATCACTATTGATTAGAACTATAAGAATAAAAAAATCAAAGCATTGTAGCTTTAGTGGTTACTTTTTAATTAACATTTATGAATGTTAACATTTTTTCGATCTCATTAATTTCATAATGGTTTTTAATCGCTTTTCTGACATTTAAGACCTTTTTCCATTAATTTTTGAAGATGATATAGGTGGATCAAGTGGTCACCATTTGGGATCTGTTTACCCAAATGGTAAACAGATCCCGTTCTAATAAAAACTTTGGGTTTCAAGACCACGCATTCTTGTCTGATATTCTCTAAGAGAGCTTCCAGATACTGTGGTTTGTCTGCATATAGCTGAGACTTTCAATAGCAAACAAAAAAAGCTGTCAAATCAGACGATCTTGCCTGCCACTGAATATCATTTAAACGAGATTCTAAAATGTCATCTAGCTTCCAGATTCTGTGGCTTATTTATATGATTTAAACTAATAGAAGTCTGCATTATCTGAGTTTGTCGTCTACCGAAAATGGTCAAAACGACATAAAGGAGAACAAATAAGATTTGGCAAGTATTCAACATTTATTTTTACATGATACAGAACAATATTTAACCTTGAAAGCATCGAATATACAAAATGTTTTAAATATAGGCCGCCCTAGTGTACACTATGCAGGGTATTTGAGTTTAAATATTGCCGGAAATAAGCTTTTTTATCTTGTTAGAGTCTTTCTTGTCTTGTTTATTATTTTAGTTTTGGCAATTTGAAATTATTATTGTTGTTTTCAAGACATTTGGGAATGGGTGCGTAAATATATGTATATGTACATATGGGCAATTCCACGAGAATGACAAACACAACTGAAAAAACAAAAACCCTTAAAACTTTTTTCAAGATGATTTGAATAGGAGAAAACACTCAAATTGTGATATGTGAAGGTATTTACTCGTAGAGCTTATTACAGCATTTTAAGGGCAAAAATAACACAAGTCAACAGCATAAAAAGGCTTCACTAACCACTATACAGATTTGATGCTCCATGCTCATCTAAGTACAAAAGTGGTAAAACATTTGAATTCTATGGATAGATTTTTTTGTCTAAAATTGTGAATTTTTTTTTCTAAAATTATGAATTTTTTTTAGATGTTTCTCCACATAGTTTATGATAACTCAATAAGGGTTAGTCCGATATTATTGAAGTAAACTTAGAAAAGTTCAAATTTATATAGCCTTTAATCTGTTTATATATTGCGTTTTAATCGGCTCAGTAGTTTGGGAGTTATATAAGAAATTGCAGCAAAAAATATATTTTTATGTGAAAATAGCAAATTTTTGTGTTTCAAAAAAATCATGAAAAATCGAAAACGTCAGAACTTGTTCAGGTTTATTACTTTGTCACAAAGCCACACATAAAAGCAAAAAAATAAATATCGAAGATAAAAATCGATTCTTTTCGAATTTATGAACAATTAAGTGAATTCGCTAATTTTCACAAAATCCAAGTTTTTTGTTTGATATATGTACATAAAATTGAGTAGTTAATGTTCTTCTCTCGATTGATTGAATTTTGAAAACATTTTCCCCATGCTATGTACAAATTTTCACATATATATTGCCTTTTAATCCGCTCAGTAGTTTCGGAGTTATAATAACAAATTGAAGCAAAAAATATATTTTTTATGTAAAAATATCCAATTATTTTGTTTTAAAAAAATTATGAAAAATCGAAAACGGCAGAAATTGTTTAGATTTATTGCTTTATCGCAAAGCCACATGTAATAGGAACAAAATGAGATATCGGTCATAAAAATCGATGGATTATTTTCGAATTTATTCACAATTAAGTGAATTCGCTTATTTTCAGAAAATTGTATGTGCGTACAAGCGTGTACTTTGAGCGTACATTTTACATGTGTTTTGTTATTTTATTTTTTTAAAATGTAGTAATCTCTGAATGGAACATAAAGATCGAATTGTTTTTCAGATACTCTTAATTTTGCAAAATATATGTCACGTACTGTGACATGGAATTGCCCATATGGGAATGTATGTACATGAGTATGAGTTCTTTAAATTTTGTGTTAACAATTTTGTCAATACCTTTAGTATATTTGAACGATCATTTAGTTGCTGTTTAATTTCAGTTTTGTGGTTGATCATATTTAAACGCATGCGCCACACACTCACATGACAAACGTATGGGCCATTAAATTAACAAAAAAAAGCGAAAAAACGTTAACTACAAACGCCCATTTGGCCAAAACTAATTGGGCATTTTGTGCATGTGATGCTGTTGTCATTCACATTATGTTGTTGTTGTTATTGTTTTTGTTTTGTTATATTTTGCGGTTTGACATTAATTTTGTTGTAAATTAACTGCAATATTTCGCTGGTTACTTACATTGGCTGGATTGCGTTCGGTACGTTCGTACGCTGATTCGTTTGTTTGTTTGTTTGGGACTTTTATTACCATCTTAATGTAAAGTATCTGTGTTAAGGTGTTCGTTTGTGTTTGTGTAAGTTTAAGAGTTTGTATTATAAACGCCAATATTTACCATGAATTTAGGTTAATTGCTTGGATACTACAACCACAACAACAGCTACATTGTACAAGCGTAATTTTATGTATTTGTTTATTTTTGTGTTTTTGTGAGCTTTAACACTTCTACTTTCAAAACAACTCAATGGCAAACAAAACAACCAGCCAGCCAACCAACCAAACAAACCACCAACTCACTCACTGACTGACTAATATTGAGCAAATCATGTATTGACAACCAACCACAAAAGCAATATTCTTAAATGTTAAAATTATTTTGAAAAACTTATAAATAGTTTCTTTGTTTTTCTATGCATAAATTTTAATCTAAAAAATGACACATTTAATATTGTGTTAAAAGTATTGGTGAACAAGCCAGTTGAAAAGTTTATTTCAAATTGAGCTTTGATATGGGGCCCCTATTGTTGTGTATTGTTTTTGCTTTTATCTGCCATAATGTTGTTGTTGCTGTTCATTCCCATTGGGGTTCTCCTGGTATTTTTTTTTCTCTTTCATTTCAAATTTTCATTTATGAATCATTTACATCGTTTGCAACGCCTCGATCGTTAGTTCAGCTGGTAAATAATGCGTCATTTTTTTATGTGACTTTAATATGTAAAAAAAATGTGTCGCTTAACCCATTTTTGAAATTTGAATTTATAAGCCCTAAGGGCCAGTTGTTTCTTAAAGTTATGTAAAATTGGAACAAAGGTTAATTAATTGTTTAATAACTTTTAAATTGATTGATGTAGAAATATATAGACAAAAGCGATCAATCATGGAATCACGTTTTAATTTTAGTTTAAAATGCCGGGTTAAATTAAATGTTTTTTAAGCAAGCAAGCAAGCGAGATTTAATATAAACAAGAACATGACAAATATTTGACGAAAAAGACGTAAAACAACAAGGTTTTTTTAGCTTCAAAAATATCGAATTTTGTGTCAATTCTCCAATTCTTGATCTTCAGACGTTTTTGAATGACCTGGGAGATCTTTATCTTCAGTGTCAAAATCACTACTTCTGAACCGCACATACCATCTCTACCACGTTGAAACCGATGAAACATATTCACAAACGTTTGAGGATCAAGAATTGGAGGCATCACTTCATGAATATTAACTACTAAATTTTATGTATATCAAACAAAACTTTTGTGAAAATGAGCGAATTCACTTAATTGTGAATAAATACGTAAAGAATCAATTGATTTTTATGATCGATATCTCATTTTGTTGCTATTATATGTGACTTATCGATAAAGCAATAAATATGAACAATTTCTGACGTTTTCGATTTTTCATAAGTTTTTCAAAACAAAAAAAATTAGCTATTTTCACATAAACAATTTATATTTTGCATCAATTTGTTATTATTACCCCGAAACTACTGAGCCAATTAAAACCCAATATATAAACGGATTAAAGGTTATTTAAATCTCAACTTTTTTAAGTTTATTTTAATAAAATCGGAGTAACCCTTTTTGAGTTATCATAAATTATGTGGAGAAACGTATAACAAAATTAATAATTTTACTTAAACATTTTTTAAAAAAAATCTATCCATAGAATTGAACAATTTTACCATTTTTGTACTCAGGTAGACATGATGGTTAGTCAAGCCTTTTTTTGCTGTTGACCTGTGTAATTGTTTTTATACCCTACACCACCATAGTGGGGATGGTATAATACATTTGTGCAGATGTTTGTAACGCCCAAAAATATTAGTCTAACACCCACCTTAAATTATACCGATCGACTTAGAATCACTTTCTGAGTCGATTAAACGATGTCCGTCCGTCCGTCTGGTCGGCTGGCTGGCTGGCTGTCCATGTAAACCTTGTGCGCAGAGTACAGGTCGCAATTTTGAAGATATTTCGATAAAATTTGGTACATGTTATTTTTTCGGCCCAAGGACCAAGCCTATTGAAACTGGCTAAAATCGGTCCATTATTTCACCTAGCCCCCATACAAATGTCCTCTCGAAATTGGACTTTATCGGTCATTAATGTATAATTTATATTGGAATCTCCACAAATTGCGCTCCAAATAAGTTTTATATATACAAAATTCATGTCACCAAATTTTGTTACGATCGGTCCATAATTAGTCATAGAACCGGCTTCCGAAAATCACTTTAACGTGCATAAATCGCTTAAAAATGTTGGTATACTCACAAAATTCAACATAGTAAACTTTCATATAAAAACACAAATCACACGACCTAATTTCATGGTGATCGGTCCATAATTCCGAAAATCACTCAAAAATATAAATTATTGAAATTTTAACAGAAAAATGTTTTTGATCTTTTAGTTAGTGTATTATATGGTCGGGCTTGAACGACCATACTTTCTTACTTGTTTTTTTTTTTGTAAATCGAGACATAAACAAAGAAATAGGATCGTTTTTAAAATTTAACACACCCGAAGTGTACAACTTTGGGGACTGCTGGTCGCGCACCAGGTGGACCCATGAGGTCTAAATTCATAACTTAAATTCGACAGCACTTCCTCTTTGCGCTTTCATTCAGATCGGACTAACCGTTTAGAAGTTACAGATTTATTTTCCTCTTTTTATACCCTCCACCATGAGTGGCAAGGGTATATATAAGTTTGTCATTCCCTTTGTAATTTCTACATTTTTCATCTGCAAACCCACAAAGTATATACATATATTCTGGAACGTTATAGATAGCGAAGTCGATATAGCCATGTCCATCTGTCCCGGCTGTATGTTGAAATCAACTTTCCGTAGCCCCCAAATAACTTACATGTACGATTCATACATCAGTATATCGGGAATTCTTCCGGCTTGGTTGCTATTTAAAACCGACAAAATCGGCCCACAAATGGCTGAGATATAATGAAAAAACAGGGATAATCTCGATTTTTGGCCTATTTTTGATCTATATCTGGATTACTAAGTCATTAATATAGACAATATGGCTATCTAATGATAGATATTTCAAAGTGCATTACAACGATGTATATAAGGCTATAGTAAGTTGGACCTACAATGGGTAAAAATCTGAAAAATTATTTTTTAACCGGAATTTTTTTTCAACCATATTTTTTTT
This sequence comes from Calliphora vicina, assembly GCF_958450345.1. Taxonomy (NCBI): domain Eukaryota; kingdom Metazoa; phylum Arthropoda; class Insecta; order Diptera; family Calliphoridae; genus Calliphora; species Calliphora vicina. The sequence goes on from NC_088780.1 coordinate 48,911,256, forward strand.
TAATAAATTTAAAAAAAAAACAATTAAATTAAAAAAAAAAAATTGGAAAAAACAATTTTGATGAAAAATGGATCCATTTCAATAAACCGAAGCGTAAGAGATCGCATGTGAAGCTCGGCCAACTAGCCGAATCGTCACCAAAGCCAAATATCCAAGGCGCTAAGGTAATAATCTGCATTAGGTGGAGGCATAAGGGTATCTATTATGAGCTGCTGAAATCTGGCCAGATCATCACATGAAACCTGTAACGAACGCAACATATTCGTTTGAAGCGAGCATTTGCCGAAGAACGCCCAGAATATGAGGTCAGATTATTGCAATACCAGTTAAAAACTTTTTAGAATGAAGTGGTTGGGATGTTTTGCCTCACCCAACGGTAGCTTAGCGATAGCGACAGCCAACCTTGATTGAACATAAAACGAGTATATCAGGTGGATTCGATTTACAGAAAATGGACATTAGGGTGGCCCTTAACAAACAAAAGCTTGATTTTTCCCAGTCTCAAGTTTGGTGAATTTTGGTAAAAAAAAGAATCCTGAAAAAATGTTAGGTGAATCGGCTGGGGTTAAGACAAGGGGAAGAAATTCAATTATTGCAATTTAATTTAAAAGAGTAGATATGTGTACGTAATTGTCGTTCCAATGAGATATAAAATACTAAAATTGGTTAAAAAATTTTAAAATTACTAAAAACTCCCCAGAGCATTAATGTGTCTCAGGCCACTGGAATAAGAAATGTAGGAACAAAATTAACATATTTTGAGAAATATTAAAACAAAAGCTTACTTTTACTTAAAATATATCCACATTTACTTTTATATGAGTTTTTGTCTTCGTAAGGTACCGTTAACCTATTCACAGGTATGACCAAAAAAAAAAAATATTTTTTTAACGGCAGTTTCAAAACTCCATTTTCAAATTTTTAAAAATTTTGTTAAACAAATTTCGGAATTTTTTTATCATCACATGAGATTTATTGAGAATATAATAGGGAATAAAAATGTGAATATAATACTAAAAAAAATTTTTAAATATTAAAAAAAAATTAAAAACAATTTGGAAAAAAAAATTAAAAAAGTTTTAATTTTGTTTAAATAAAAATATTTGAAAAAACTATATTTTGGTGAAAGGTATAAGATTCGACATAGCCGAATATAGCTCTCTTACTTCTTTTTCAATAAATTTAAAAAAAATTTAAAATTATAAAAAAAATTGGAAAAAACTTATTAAAAAAATAAACAAATTCGAAAAAAATTAAATTAAAAAAATTTTTGAAATAAAAATGTAAAAACAATTTTTGAAAAAAAAAATTTAAAAACAATTTTGATGAAAAATGGAACTATTTCAATAAACCGAAGTATAAGAGATCGCACGGGAAGCTCGGCCAACTAAACGAATCTTCACCAAAGCCAAATATCCAAGGCGCTAAGATAGTAATCTGCATTTGGTGGAGGCAAAAGGGTCCTATATATTATGAGCTGCTGAAATCTGACTAGACCATCACAGGGATTCGGTACCGAACGCAACTGAATCGTTTGAAGCGAGCATTCGCCGAAAAACCCCCAGAATACGAGGTCAGGCATGAAACCGTAATATTCCATTATGACAACGCTAGGCCACATGTTGCAATACCTTTTAAAAACTATTTACAATGAAGTGGTTGGGAAGTTTTGGGAACCGTTTTCTTAGGAGTAACGGTAGCCAAACTTGATTGAAGGTAAAACGAGTAAATCATGTGAATTCAATTTACAGAACATGAACATATGAGAATTTATTTTAAAAACAAAAACGTTCGTTGGAATTTGTTTGCAAACCTCGGTTTATAACTGTTTTTTCAGTCATTAATCATTTTCTGGACCCTAAAGCGCTATGTAATGGGATTATGAACATAAAGCCGTAGGTCTATAGCAATTTATCTTGCATTCCGCTGTAAAAGTCTTATTTGAGGACATGATCTCATTCCCCTGTATGAAGATTGAAATGAAATTGAGAAATAGTTTCTCTGTATGCAAAAAAGATTTCTTCAAATTCTAACAATTTATCATTGCTCCTTTAAACATAAAATTATGATTCATATTCTATAAACAAACGCATTCATATTTATTTGTTGTGTGTTTGTGTGTTTTTAATCGATCATTGATCACGTTCAGTGGTGACATTTACACACTGGCGCTATGTTATGATGTCTTACAAGTATGACTAATCGAATGATTTACTAAATATGTAGATAATGTGTAATGCGATGAGTGTCTGCCTACTCGTTAGGGGGGGACAAATTACACACAAATGATAGCATTAAATATTTATTTAGAGAATTATGAAAGTTGGTGATTAATTCGAAAAAATTAGATAATTTAAGTCTGGAAATTAAACAAATAAACTGAGACAGAATTAGTTATGTAAATAGTTCTGCGGGGATAGGGATCGCGTCTTTTGTTTAGTTGAGATCGTTTCTAGTTGCAGCAATTTATCGTGGCTTTGGCATAAGTGGGAATAAATTGATAATTATGCAGCTAAATACATATGTATAAATAGTTGCTTTTAAGAGAACACGTACAAATTTGGATTAAGTTTGGAAAAAATATAAATATTTTTTAGTTATATCCAAACTGTAATTCATTTTTATTTGACTCCATATAAATGCACTCCAAAAGTTTAAACGAAACTTTTTCAAAGTTTGAAATTCATATTTATGAATTAAAAAATACCTGCATTCACTTACTACACAAATTATTTAATGAAACAGGTGTTTTTTTGTTGTAGTTGTTGTTGATCACTACAACATACCGCTCTGCTCTCTGACCATCCTAAAAATCCATTCACTTCCAAACACTCAGTCAGTCTCTTCTTCAAGCAACATTAATTTTTTAAACCACGTTGTCTATATCGAAACTTCACAGCTTGAGTTCCCTACTTTACAAATTTTTCGGTGTGAGTTGGGTTGATTGTGTACGTGTTTCTCTGAATTTATTCATGCAACACAAATTAGGCACAAACGCATAATTAATTAACTAGAAAAACCTAAATGTAGCTGTGTAACGTAACAAATTTAAAAATAACATTACGAGTCAGTCTTAAACAACGTTAACTATTTAGCTGTTGTAGTTTAAGAACAAAATATTTCAAAAAAATAAAGGTGTAAGAATGTAAAGAAGAAAACATAATGAGAAAGGTAAATCTAGTATGTGAAAATTAAAACTTTAGCTAGTTATTAAGGGTATTCACAATAATAATCATAATATGTACGTTCCTAGACAGTCGATCCTACTAGCAGGTTCAACTCGGCTCAATGCACGAATTTGGATCAGAGATTAATAACTCATTAGGCCAATTTTTCTGCGGATAGAGAAAATATATAGTTGTTCTTGATTAAAAAAACTAATGATTTCAATATTATTACAAGTTTGTATGAATATTATGGTCATTGTAATTATATATATCATTGCGGCGCAAAGTTATGATTCACATGATTGCAGCAATCATATATATGATTGTAGTAAATATGTCATTGACAGATTATGGTTATCTGATAGCAGAATGTTATCATATAATAATTCATCATGAACATGATTGCCATAAACACATACTTAAATACTACAATTATATAAATGATTGCTGCAATTATGTGAATTGTAAATTTAACATATTATGGTTTTCGGAATCATTTAAATAACTACAGAATGAAAAAATGATAGCGGAGATCAGTAAACTTTATTTTTGTTTTATTTACTTAATTTCCCATTTTGTGTTAAAATGATAATCCACTGCCTGTGAATACCTTAATAGTTATTAAGTATTATTACAATATTTTTGGTTTTGTTTTTATTTTTGTATGAAAAATTACTTAATTTTAAGTTAACTTTTGCAAATGTACTTATAACGGCAAAATGTAATAGAAATTTTGTTCATATTTAAATCCACATCTTGATTACCCTACAACCCATTGTGAAGGAAATAAGACTTTTGGAAAATGACGCTAATGAACTCAGAATTTTCAATATCTTGATCAGCGCAGAAGTAGATTTTATATGACTTTTAATGGTTGGGGTATGAATTTGAATAAACATTTTGAGATTTGTAAATAAAATAAGGATTTCACACATTAATTAATAAAAATCGAAGTAAGTAAGGATATGTCGGTTCTTGTATACCAACCATCAATATGTGACAAAAATATATTTTTCTGATATAGGATTTTAAATGTGGGGTCAATTATGGACCGATCTTCACAAAAGTTGATAGAAAGATTTAGATTCAGACATATAAAACATGTTTATGTCCAATTTCATAACGATTTTAAATATTATAAGAAAATTATAAATGTTAAAATCATTTTCTTAGGGGGCCCTAATATGGGGAATAGGGACAAATGTTGCCCGTTTTTCGCCATACATTACACTATAATTTCAAAGTACTTAGAACTAATTTTTAAACAATTTAATTAGGATTGAAGCATTATCAATGTATTTATGACTGCTCAACAGTTTTCCGAGGGAGATTTGTATGGGGGCTACATGAAATCATCGACCGATATTTCAAGTTTTCAATACCAAACAAACCTTTTCAACAGATAGTATTTGTGGAAAATCATGTTTTTTACAGACAGTCGGACAGACATAGCTCGTCTTAGAATCTCATGAGGACACAGAATATTTCGATATGTTGCACATGGAAAGATAAAATCAGTAAACCCATCATTTTATTTGATGGTGGGTATAAAAATTCTTTTGATTTGCTTAATGTTATAGTGTCGCGTTCTTGTATCTAAATCATCGCTTGTTATCAATACACTACAATCCATTTAATCAAGTTTCTGAAAATTTAAATTCAAATCAAAATGAAGTGGCATTAACTAAAAAATAGTTGATGCAAATTTATTTCGATTTTCAAAGAGTGTAGCCTTCGCTATCGTAAGTGTATTTTTTTCCAAAAACAAGTGATCTTATTATTAAAACGTCATGTGTCACAAACAAGTGCAGCATCAATGGGATACTTGAAAATTATCAATTTTCTATATAGAAAAGTGTCTCATTAAGACAAGTGTCTCATTAAGACAGCTTTTCTATATAGAAAAGTGTCTCATTAAAACAGCTTTTCTATATAGAAAAGTGTCTCATTAAGACAGCTTTTCTATATAGAAAAGTGTCTCATTAAGACAGCTTTTCTATATAGAAAAGTGTCTCATTAAGACAGCTTTTCTATATAGAAAAGTGTCTCATTAAGACAGCTTTTCTATATAGAAAAGTGTCTCATTAAGACAGTTTTCTTTATAGAAAAGTGTCTCATTAAGACAGTTTTCTATATAGAAAAGTGTCTCATTAAGACAGTTTTCTATATAGAAAAGTGTCTCATTAAGACAGTTTTCTATATAGAAAAGTGTCTCATTAAGACAGTTTTCTATATAGAAAAGTGTCTCATTAAGACAGTTTTCTATATAGAAAAGTGTCTCATTAAGACAGTTTTCTATATAGAAAAGTGTCTCATTAAGACAGTTTTCTTTATAGAAAAGTGTCTCATTAAGACAGTTTTCTTTATAGAAAAGTGTCTCATTAAGACAGTTTTCTATATAGAAAAGTGTCTCATTAAGACAGTTTTCTATATAGAAAAGTGTCTCATTAAGACAGTTTTCTTTATAGAAAAGTGTCTCATTAAGACAGTTTTCTATATAGAAAAGTGTCTCATTAAGACAGTTTTCTATATAGAAAAGTGTCTCATTAAGACAGTTTTCTATATAGAAAAGTGTCTCATTAAGACAGCTTTTCTATATAGAAAAGTGTCTCATTAAGACAGCTTTTCTATATAGAAAAGTGTCTCATTAAGACAGCTTTTCTATATAGAAAAGTGTCTCATTAAGACAGCTTTTCTATATAGAAAAGTGTCTCATTAAGACAGTTTTCTATATAGAAAAGTGTCTCATTAAGACAGTTTTCTTTATAGAAAAGTGTCTCATTAAGACAGTTTTCTTTATAGAAAAGTGTCTCATTAAGACAGTTTTCTTTATAGAAAAGTGTCTCATTAAGACAGTTTTCTTTATAGAAAAGTGTCTCATTAAGACAGTTTTCTTTATAGAAAAGTGTCTCATTAAGACAGTTTTCTTTATAGAAAAGTGTCTCATTAAGACAGTTTTCTTTATAGAAAAGTGTCTCATTAAGACAGTTTTCTATATAGAAAAGTGTCTCATTAAGACAGTTTTCTATATAGAAAAGTGTCTCATTAAGACAGTTTTCTATATAGAAAAGTGTCTCATTAAGACAGTTTTCTATATAGAAAAGTGTCTCATTAAGACAGTTTTCTATATAGAAAAGTGTCTCATTAAAACAGTTTTCTTTATAGAAAAGTGTCTCATTAAGACAGTTTTCTATATAGAAAAGTGTCTCATTAAGACAGTTTTCTATATAGAAAAGTGTCTCATTAAGACAGTTTTCTTTATAGAAAAGTGTCTCATTAAGACAGTTTTCTTTATAGAAAAGTGTCTCATTAAGACAGTTTTCTTTATAGAAAAGTGTCTCATTAAGACAGTTTTCTATATAGAAAAGTGTCTCATTAAGACAGTTTTCTATATAGAAAAGTGTCTCATTAAGACAGTTTTCTATATAGAAAAGTGTCTCATTAAGACAGTTTTCTATATAGAAAAGTGTCTCATTAAGACAGTTTTCTATATAGAAAAGTGTCTCATTAAGACAGTTTTCTCATTAAGACAGTTTTCTTTATAGAAAAGTGTCTCATTAAGACAGTTTTCTATATAGAAAAGTGTCTCATTAAGACAGTTTTCTATATAGAAAAGTGTCTCATTAAGACAGTTTTCTATATAGAAAAGTGTCTCATTAAGAGTGTAAGACAGTTTTCTTTATAGAAAAGTGTCTCATTAAGACAGTTTTCTTTATAGAAAAGTGTCTCATTAAGACAGTTTTCTTTATAGAAAAGTGTCTCATTAAGACAGTTTTCTTTATAGAAAAGTGTCTCATTAAGACAGTTTTCTTTATAGAAAAGTGTCTCATTAAGACAGTTTTCTTTATAGAAAAGTGTCTCATTAAGACAGTTTTCTTTATAGAAAAGTGTCTCATTAAGACAGTTTTCTTTATAGAAAAGTGTCTCATTAAGACAGTTTTCTATATAGAAAAGTGTCTCATTAAGACAGTTTTCTTTATAGAAAAGTGTCTCATTAAGACAGTTTTCTATATAGAAAAGTGTCTCATTAAGACAGTTTTCTATATAGAAAAGTGTCTCATTAAGACAGTTTTCTTTATAGAAAAGTGTCTCATTAAGACAGTTTTCTATATAGAAAAGTGTCTCATTAAGACAGTTTTCTTTATAGAAAAGTGTCTCATTAAGACAGTTTTCTATATAGAAAAGTGTCTCATTAAGACAGTTTTCTATATAGAAAAGTGTCTCATTAAGACAGTTTTCTTTATAGAAAAGTGTCTCATTAAGACAGTTTTCTATATAGAAAAGTGTCTCATTAAGACAGTTTTCTTTATAGAAAAGTGTCTCATTAAGACAGTTTTCTATAAAGAAAAGTGTCTCATTAAGACAGTTTTCTATATAGAAAAGTGTCTCATTAAGACAGTTTTCTTTATAGAAAAGTGTCTCATTAAGACAGTTTTCTTTATAGAAAAGTGTCTCATTAAGACAGTTTTCTTTATAGAAAAGTGTCTCATTAAGACAGTTTTCTTTATAGAAAAGTGTCTCATTAAGACAGTTTTCTATATAGAAAAGTGTCTCATTAAGACAGTTTTCTTTATAGAAAAGTGTCTCATTAAGACAGTTTTCTATATAGAAAAGTGTCTCATTAAGACAGTTTTCTATATAGAAAAGTGTCTCATTAAGACAGTTTTCTTTATAGAAAAGTGTCTCATTAAGACAGTTTTCTATATAGAAAAGTGTCTCATTAAGACAGTTTTCTATATAGAAAAGTGTCTCATTAAGACAGTTTTCTTTATAGAAAAGTGTCTCATTAAGACAGTTTTCTATATAGAAAAGTGTCTCATTAAGACAGTTTTCTATATAGAAAAGTGTCTCATTAAGACAGTTTTCTTTATAGAAAAGTGTCTCATTAAGACAGTTTTCTATATAGAAAAGTGTCTCATTAAGACAGTTTTCTATATAGAAAAGTGTCTCATTAAGACAGTTTTCTTTATAGAAAAGTGTCTCATTAAGACAGTTTTCTTTATAGAAAAGTGTCTCATTAAGACAGTTTTCTATATAGAAAAGTGTCTCATTAAGACAGTTTTCTTTATAGAAAAGTGTCTCATTAAGACAGTTTTCTTTATAGAAAAGTGTCTCATTAAGACAGTTTTCTTTATAGAAAAGTGTCGCATTAAGACAGTTTTCTATATAGAAAAGTGTCTCATTAAGACAGTTTTCTATATAGAAAAGTGTCTCATTAAGACAGTTTTCTTTATAGAAAAGTGTCTCATTAAGACAGTTTTCTATATAGAAAAGTGTCTCATTAAGACAGTTTTCTTTATAGAAAAGTGTCTCATTAAGACAGTTTTCTTTATAGAAAAGTGTCTCATTAAGACAGTTTTCTTTATAGAAAAGTGTCTCATTAAGACAGTTTTCTTTATAGAAAAGTGTCTCATTAAGACAGTTTTCTTTATAGAAAAGTGTCTCATTAAGACAGTTTTTTTTATAGAAAAGTGTCTCATTAAGACAGTTTTCTATATAGAAAAGTGTCTCATTAAGACAGTTTTCTATATAGAAAAGTGTCTCATTAAGACAGTTTTCTTTATAGAAAAGTGTCTCATTAAGACAGTTTTCTTTATAGAAAAGTGTCTCATTAAGACAGTTTTCTTTATAGAAAAGTGTCTCATTAAGACAGTTTTTTTTATAGAAAAGTGTCTCATTAAGACAGTTTTCTATATAGAAAAGTGTCTCATTAAGACAGTTTTCTATATAGAAAAGTGTCTCATTAAGACAGTTTTCTATATAGAAAAGTGTCTCATTAAGACAGTTTTCTATATAGAAAAGTGTCTCATTAAGACAGTTTTCTATATAGAAAAGTGTCTCATTAAGACAGTTTTCTATATAGAAAAGTGTCTCATTAAGACAGTTTTCTATATAGAAAAGTGTCTCATTAAGACAGTTTTCTATATAGAAAAGTGTCTCATTAAGACAGTTTTCTATATAGAAAAGTGTCTCATTAAGACAGTTTTCTATATAGAAAAGTGTCTCATTAAGACAGTTTTCTTTATAGAAAAGTGTCTCATTAAGACAGTTTTCTTTATAGAAAAGTGTCTCATTAAGACAGTTTTCTATATAGAAAAGTGTCTCATTAAGACAGTTTTCTTTATAGAAAAGTGTCTCATTAAGACAGTTTTCTATATAGAAAAGTGTCTCATTAAGACAGTTTTCTATATAGAAAAGTGTCTCATTAAGACAGTTTTCTTTATAGAAAAGTGTCTCATTAAGACAGTTTTCTATATAGAAAAGTGTCTCATTAAGACAGTTTTCTTTATAGAAAAGTGTCTCATTAAGACAGTTTTCTATATAGAAAAGTGTCTCATTAAGACAGTTTTCTATATAGAAAAGTGTCTCATTAAGACAGTTTTCTTTATAGAAAAGTGTCTCATTAAGACAGTTTTCTATATAGAAAAGTGTCTCATTAAGACAGTTTTCTTTATAGAAAAGTGTCTCATTAAGACAGTTTTCTTTATAGAAAAGTGTCTCATTAAGACAGTTTTCTATATAGAAAAGTGTCTCATTAAGACAGTTTTCTTTATAGAAAAGTGTCTCATTAAGACAGTTTTCTTTATAGAAAAGTGTCTCATTAAGACAGTTTTCTTTATAGAAAAGTGTCTCATTAAGACAGTTTTCTATATAGAAAAGTGTCTCATTAAGACAGTTTTCTATATAGAAAAGTGTCTCATTAAGACAGTTTTCTATATAGAAAAGTGTCTCATTAAGACAGTTTTCTATATAGAAAAGTGTCTCATTAAGACAGTTTTCTATATAGAAAAGTGTCTCATTAAGACAGTTTTCTTTATAGAAAAGTGTCTCATTAAGACAGTTTTCTTTATAGAAAAGTGTCTCATTAAGACAGTTTTCTATATAGAAAAGTGTCTCATTAAGACAGTTTTCTATATAGAAAAGTGTCTCATTAAGACAGTTTTCTATATAGAAAAGTGTCTCATTAAGACAGTTTTCTTTATAGAAAAGTGTCTCATTAAGACAGTTTTCTTTATAGAAAAGTGTCTCATTAAGACAGTTTTCTTTATAGAAAAGTGTCTCATTAAGACAGTTTTCTTTATAGAAAAGTGTCTCATTAAGACAGTTTTCTTTATAGAAAAGTGTCTCATTAAGACAGTTTTCTTTATAGAAAAGTGTCTCATTAAGACAGTTTTCTTTATAGAAAAGTGTCTCATTAAGACAGTTTTCTTTATAGAAAAGTGTCTCATTAAGACAGTTTTCTTTATAGAAAAGTGTCTCATTAAGACAGTTTTCTATATAGAAAAGTGTCTCATTAAGACAGTTTTCTTTATAGAAAAGTGTCTCATTAAGACAGTTTTCTATATAGAAAAGTGTCTCATTAATACAGTTTTCTATATAGAAAAATGTCTCATTAAGACAGTTTTCTTTATAGAAAAGTGTCTCATTAAGACAGTTTTCTATATAGAAAAGTGTCTCATTAAGACAGTTTTCTATATAGAAAAGTGTCTCATTAAGACAGTTTTCTATATAGAAAAGTGTCTCATTAAGACAGTTTTCTATATAGAAAAGTGTCTCATTAAGACAGTTTTCTATATAGAAAAGTGTCTCATTAAGACAGTTTTCTATATAGAAAAGTGTCTCATTAAGACAGTTTTCTATATAGAAAAGTGTCTCATTAAGACAGTTTTCTATATAGAAAAGTGTCTCATTAAGACAGTTTTCTATATAGAAAAGTGTCTCATTAATACAGTTTTCTATATAGAAAAGTGTCTCATTAAGACAGTTTTCTTTATAGAAAAGTGTCTCATTAAGACAGTTTTCTATATAGAAAAGTGTCTCATTAATACAGTTTTCTATATAGAAAAGTGTCTCATTAAGACAGTTTTCTTTATAGAAAAGTGTCTCATTAAGACAGTTTTCTATATAGAAAAGTGTCTCATTAAGACAGTTTTCTTTATAGAAAAGTGTCTCATTAAGACAGTTTTCTTTATAGAAAAGTGTCTCATTAAGACAGTTTTCTATATAGAAAAGTGTCTCATTAAGACAGTTTTCTATATAGAAAAGTGTCTCATTAATACAGTTTTCTATATAGAAAAGTGTCTCATTAATACAGTTTTCTATATAGAAAAGTGTCTCATTAAGACAGTTTTCTTTATAGAAAAGTGTCTCATTAAGACAGTTTTCTATATAGAAAAGTGTCTCATTAATACAGTTTTCTATATAGAAAAGTGTCTCATTAAGACAGTTTTCTATATAGAAAAGTGTCTCATTAAGACAGTTTTCTATATAGAAAAGTGTCTCATTAAGACAGTTTTCTATATAGAAAAGTGTCTCATTAAGACAGTTTTCTTTATAGAAAAGTGTCTCATTAAGACAGTTTTCTTTATAGAAAAGTGTATCATTAAGACAGTTTTCTATATAGAAAAGTGTCTCATTAAGACAGTTTTCTATATAGAAAAGTGTCTAGAAAAGTGTCTCATTAAGACAGTTTTCTATATAGAAAAGTGTCTCATTAAGACAGTTTTCTATATAGAAAAGTGTCTCATTAAGACAGTTTTCTATATAGAAAAGTGTCTCATTAAGACAGTTTTCTATATAGAAAAGTGTCTCATTAAGACAGTTTTCTATATAGAAAAGTGTCTCATTAAGACAGTTTTCTATATAGAAAAGTGTCTCATTAAGACAGTTTTCTATATAGAAAAGTGTCTCATTAAGACAGTTTTCTATATAGAAAAGTGTCTCATTAAGACAGTTTTCTATATAGAAAAGTGTCTCATTAAGACAGTTTTCTATATAGAAAAGTGTCTCATTAAGACAGTTTTCTTTATAGAAAAGTGTCTCATTAAGACAGTTTTCTATATAGAAAAGTGTCTCATTAAGACAGTTTTCTTTATAGAAAAGTGTCTCATTAAGACAGTTTTCTTTATAGAAAAGTGTCTCATTAAGACAGTTTTCTTTATAGAAAAGTGTCTCATTAAGACAGTTTTCTATATAGAAAAGTGTCTCATTAAGACAGTTTTCTATATAGAAAAGTGTCTCATTAAGACAGTTTTCTATATAGAAAAGTGTCTCATTAAGACAGTTTTCTATATAGAAAAGTGTCTCATTAAGACAGTTTTCTATATAGAAAAGTGTCTCATTAAGACAGTTTTCTATATAGAAAAGTGTCTCATTAAGACAGTTTTCTATATAGAAAAGTGTCTCATTAAGACAGTTTTCTATATAGAAAAGTGTCTCATTAAGACAGTTTTCTATATAGAAAAGTGTCTCATTAAGACAGTTTTCTATATAGAAAAGTGTCTCATTAAGACAGTTTTCTATATAGAAAAGTGTCTCATTAAGACAGTTTTCTATATAGAAAAGTGTCTCATTAAGACAGTTTTCTATATAGAAAAGTGTCTCATTAAGACAGTTTTCTATATAGAAAAGTGTCTCATTAAGACAGTTTTCTATATAGAAAAGTGTCTCAATATAGAAAAGTTTCTTATTTAGACATTTGCAGCATAAAATGTGTCTCATTTAGACCATTTTGCTATATGAAAATTGTATAGAAAAAATTTATTCATTTTAATATTTTTGTAAATAGACAATAGTAAATGAATTTAAAACAAATTTCATTAATGGCTTTAACATTGTGTTGTTTTTTTTTTCTTCAAGAAAATTATCTTTTAAATTCAATGATTGATTGTTACAGTTTTTGTGGTATTTAAATTTAACTTTTGTTTAAATAAATTTTTAACAAAAGCACTTAAGTGCAAGTAAGTGCTACATATTTGAAAATGCAGCAATGACTTACATGTTTTTAAAGCAATATTCAATTGTTAATAGTTTTAAACTGTTTTGTAGAGTTAAAGTTTTTTGTTGGGGGAGATTTTTAAGACTGGCGGCTGGCTGTTAAGTTTTGAAATAAATGTTGGTAAATTTCGACATTGATTTTGTTATACAAACTCCAAAAAGAAACAATAAAGAAATCTTTTACGAAAACTAAAGAATATTGAAACCGTGATAAAACGGTTAAAGCTCACACAGAAACAGCTTAAAGTCATTTAATTTAATTGTCAAACGTTTTGGCCATAAAATAAATACAACAACAATAACTGTAATTTTTAAAACCATTTAGATTTAATACAATTTCTTTAATTTTTTTTAAAGCTATTTTCTATTTTAATAAATTTTTTGTTTTTACATGGCGAACATTTTTTATGTGATTTGTGCTTGTTTGTTTTTATACTCACCTTCAAAAAATATGGCGGGTATGTTGATTTTATCATTGCGATTGTAACACTTCAAAATATTTGTCGCAGACCCACATTCTGGGTCCCCACAAGATTCTAAGACGATTTAGCTATGTCCGTCCGTTTGTCTGTCTATTGGGCTCAAAAAAAAAAGGAGCTAGCTGGTTGAAATTTTCTAATAAAACTTTCTGTTGATCAGGCTTGTCTGGTATTGAAAATGATTTCACCTAGTCCCCTTACAAATATCCCCCCGGGTCTACTGTTTGAGCAGTCATAAATATGTTGAATATAGCGGAATCCTGACTAAATGTTCCACAAATTAGTTCTAAATACTCTGAAATTTTGCTGTAAAGTAGGGCGAAAATCGGGCAACATTTACCCCTAGTCCCCATACAAGGTCCCCCTCAGATAATGATTTGAATATTCATAATTGTCTTATAATAATTAATATCTTGATTGGAACATGAACTTTAATATTTCTAACAACTTTTATGGAAATCGGTCCATAATTGACCCTATCCACATATTGATGTTGGGTATACAAGATTCGGCACAGCCGAGTATAACACTCTTACGTGTTACACTTATTTTCGTTTATTTATTTTTCTAGTTTAGGTTGGTCATTCGGAATTTGTGACTTTCAATAAACCGTGTTGTTGTTATTATTATTTCAAATGTTTTGAAATTTTTGTTTGTATTTTTTTATTATGTTTTTATAGCTGTTGTTGTTGTTGCTGCTTTTTTATTAAATAAAATTACAAACAATTTTGTTTTGTGTGATTTTTTTTTCTCTGCTGTTATTTATTCATTTCAATTTCAATTTCAATTTCGTTTTCATTTTTAATTTTACAATTTGGCACAGAATTTTTTAGTTCTGCTCTAGTTTTCAGTTGTTGTGTGGCATGCACACAACAACATCAACACTGAACCAAATTAAACTACAAATCAAACCATCATAATCATCACTAGCAACAACAACCATTACAACAATAAAACCAACAACAACGCCATCATCATTTATACGTGCCACTAGAAGCGACATTTTTATAAACATTTATAGACAAAAAAAAACTTAAATAAGTTTTAAAAAATTTATATCACTGAATAACAACAACTGAAACCAAAACTTTTGATGGCCATAACTAAAGGTTTTTTGTTTAATGTGGCCATAAATGATCATGATCATTGATGACCCCATTGGTTTTCACTGTCCCCAGGTCATATATTATGGTGCTAATTGCCACTTTACTGTCCCTAGGTAATCAACTAAGGGCTTTTGAACTGACTGTCCTTAAATTGTCTAAAAAGAGCCATCATAACGTCGCTAGTTGATTAGGGTTCCTAATCGGAAAAATGGATGTATGTTTAGAAATTCCTGGGTAATTAATTTATAAGTTTTCTTCTTAAAGCTACAGTATTATTTCTCCACAAACATAACAGACTTGCTGTGATTTGTTGTCGAATGATTCGATTATATCCACAGATTTTTTGATATTTGCAATAGAAAGTCATTTGACACAAATAACCGATTTAAATAACCGAATTTCTGTCACCCCAACTAAAGTTTTACAGCGGCAATAGAAAACTTCGGTAAATTAAGCCCAATCATTTGATTAGTAATAAATTCGGCTATCACAACCTAAACTAGTTTCTCTGAGTCTCTTTTGATTTCTCTTTGTCTATGAGAGAGTTGTTGTTCTCCTACCAGGTAGTGGAAAGGGTAGTCCAAATAAAACCAACAAACTAGCGACTGTAAACCATGTAAGTTGCGGCTGAAGCGGTTGTCGAACATGCATCAAGCGGATGGCTATATAAAAGCATCTGTTCCCCATGTTAGGTGCCCTTTCTTTTTGAAGAATACAATTAGCTAGTCTGCAGACTTTATCTGGCAGCGCCAGAACCAGTGGGATTACTAATCCCTCTGAATAATTAAATCTCAAAAAAGATAAAACGGACGGATCAATTGTCGACAACCTTTAGCATGAAATGAAATCACTAATTGGAACATGTTACAAGCTTCTAAATTATATCAGCTGTGCAAAGAATTTAAAAATTACAATCTTCTAATTCCTGGTATTGCTGAAATGAGATCGCTTGACTCTGGCGAAATGAGGAGAACTACGGGTGAACTGGCTGTGATAATAATGTGACATAAAAGCGAGAACCAAATTTTTTTTGACACTGACGATGTCACAAATGGTTATCAAGTAATCATAATTTTAAAAAGGTTAATTTTTCCATGAACAAAACTTTACTGATTTAAATTGTTTTTTTGCAGTCGGATTTGAAAAATGTTTCTTCCGAAACGAATTAATCACTTTTTCCAGATTTAACTTTGTTGGGCCTCTTAAATCTTTAAACAAACGAATCAACATTTTCTAATTTTGACCGATTTTAAAAAAATGTTTGCTTTAGTATTAAAAAATGCCCGGGAATGGAGCGATTTTTTAATATTTCCCGAAAATGGAAAAAGTCCGGAAATTAGGAATCCTACACTAGATACATCACTAGTAAGGTAACCAGTGGTTGTTGTTGTATCAACGTGAACAATTTACAATATTTAATCTGGGAGTAAGTCCAAGAAATTGTGCTACTTCTGCTGGGTGGGTCCATAAATCCACTGGATGTAGTGAAGTAGGGCTGGCTGGACTATTGAAAATGTAGAGGGTGTCATGCGGAAACTGTCGGCACGGTCTATGCGGTACCAGAAGGCATTAAGCCTGTTGCTTCATCCTGGTCTCAGAATCTTCTCGGCGTCTGCTATCAGTGATGGGCGATCTCCTAGTACGATATTCATACGGTATCCTGCTACCGCGGAATTGATGGTGTCTCTATGAATGTCGTTTAAAGCTGTCATAAACGAGCTGCGATCAAATGGATCCTGCACATACCTCTGTATGCTCTCCTCGTGTTTTCTAAGGTCCTGTCTGACATGCCTCGGTGGAGGCTCCAACTGTGTGATGTTGAGGTTTGGATCCGGTGACATCAGCATGACGTTATGTTCCATGACCGGTAGAACCTTAGTTTCCTTGTGAAGGTGGTGTTCGGAGGTAATTTAAAGTCAGCCTGTGACGGTCCTTAAGGCTGCATTTTGACATCTTGGAATATTTCTCCACTGAGTATGACTTAACCAAAGCGACCACACTCTTGTAGGTTGCTAGCAAGGTTTCTTTTTCCATACCCCAAGTGCTACCGGCTAGTGCCTTGAGGACCTTGTTATTATTTCGCAATTTATGCGTGATTGCAGTGGCGTGTGCTGAGGAGGTAAAAAGGCTATCAAAAGTGATAGCAAGATTTTCGGGTGGTTCATTGTCGGAATTTGTACGCCGTCGACCATGATGCCTAAGTGGAGTTTTACCTCCTTCGTCCAGGTGGTGAAGAGTGTTGCCGATGACTTCGTTGGTGATAGCAGCAGGTTGCGTGCTGTGTAGGTATTATGGATTTCGTTGAGATAACCATTTACCAAACCGCAAAGCACATCAACGTTGTCAAGATGGTGCAGTCGTCTGCATAGGTGATTACCTCCACAGCCTGTGGGGGCACTGGGAGTTTAGAAAGGTAAAAGTTAAACAGGAGCGGCGACAGGACCCCGCACTGAGGAAAACCTTGTTTAACTTGACGGGGTTTTGAGCATTTGTCTCTAAACTCCACGAACGACTGCCTGCCACTCAGATAATTCACTATCCATCTTTTCGTGTTGTTGGGCATTGTGGACTGCAGGATGTCCTGACAGCAGGATGTGTAGCGTGAACATTGTCGAAGGCCTTCGACTGGTCAAGTGCCACTAGGATAGTCCGTTCACAAGGCCTCTGCTGATTTAAGCGCTGTGAGATGTTAGAGACTATGGTGATAATGTTGTGGTTCTGGTGACGAGCTGCTGGTAGTTGATGGGTCAAATGGGGGAGGAGAAGAGTTTCGAGTGTCTTCGCTACAGGTGAAAGGAGGGAAATCGGCCTGTACGATTGTCCCTCACTTGCGATTTTCCCAGGTTTCAACAATGGGTCCACTCGACTCGAGTATTGTTAAGCTCCTTACTGACAGATTAAAAACCATTGTCAGGTACTCGACTCCTATTGCCTTTGATGGTTTCTGCAACTTTAGTTGGCGTGTAAAGTTGTGGTGTGTTCGTGACTGGAAGATCAACAAGTAACCAGACTTTTGCTATTAATGTGACTAGTACGCTAGTTCCTCATATAATTTGAGGAATTTAATTTGTGAAAAGGAAGATTATCCCTCCTATATTTAGCCCGTTTTAAAGTTATTCCTTATGTTGCTATTTTTCACTACTTTTTGGAAATTGCAAATTCTGCTTCTTTTTCGCTTCTTAGGAAGTTGTTTTTAAGGATTATCTAAAAATTCATTTAAACAATTAAAATTTAAAGGATATGAAACTGTCTTCCTTATAATTATACAGCCCAATCATGAATAAAAAATCCGCTGGAGTTTTTTCCCTCTTTTGCTATTCAAATTCAGTGTTCAAAATGGGAAAGTGGAAAAAACTCCCGCCTATATTTTATTCATGATTGGGCTGATATTCCTAATATTTGGAGGGCATTTAAATATGGAATTCTAAAAATGAAACGAGGTCATTTTAAAACTTATGGTTAAAGTCTCAATTCTCAAATATTTAAACTTTCATTTAATTTTATTCTTCTAGCTAAAACTCCAAAGAATTCTTCAACTCTTTTTGTTTTCAATTTAATTAATTTTTATTAATAATTTTTAAGCTGACAAGTTAATTAACGTTACCAATTCTTAAATGGCCTCTTTCTATTTTTTGTTTGGGTTGTTAATAAAGTAATTTTTAAAAAGTGATTTTATTACTTTAGTTTTTTTTAGTTTAAATTGCATTTAGTTGAGGCTGGTTTTTAAGAAACGTTACTTCTCCATATTCAAACAAAATGCAGCAACAATTGAAGTATTTTGTGGGAAGTCAGTAGTCATTCATTCATTTATTCAGTTAGTCTGACCAATGCCGATTGAGTTTTAGCCTAGTTTCACTCAATATGGTCCAGTGCAACTAATAAATATGATTATAGTTTTTCTAACAATAACTGGCATACATATGTATGTAACAATAAAACATACATATGTATGTATGTTTGAAATAATAAATGAGTAACATTATGTTTTAGTGTGTGTTTGTCTAGGTTGCACATGTTGCAAGTAACTAACTATTGAATTGTAATTGTAAAGTAGAGAGCAAAAATATAAAAAAAAAATTGCTGTAGATTTGGTTCGTTTGTATTTAATATTTGTTCTACTTTGATTTTTATCTTTCAGTTTTTTTTTTTCTATGTAAAGTTGTTGTTGTTGCTGCAGCAATTACTTGTTGCTGGTTTTTTCTAAATCTATTTTCATCTCTTATTTTGTTTTTTTTTTCTTACACTCTCTCAAAAGTGGTCATTATTTTATGAGCAGAAATCAATCTAAACTCTTTGTTTCATTGCCTTCCTTCTCAACGAAACTAAACTATGAAATTGTGATTGATTGCAGTAATTTATCTTGTAAGTTTCGGTTTAGATATACACTTGTATGTGTTTGTGTGTTTTTTTTATTTATTTTTCTAATAATCTAAACATTAATTGTTATAGATAGAGTTTGATAAAGACTTTTTCACTACTGAAGATCTTTCAAAAGAAAGATGTTTAAATAGATGTTTCTGCAGAATGGCCTAAAAGTGTCATCTCTGACAAATTGTGTTTGTTTTAAGAAATTATTAAAGACTTTTGTAAAAAAAATTAGAAATGAAAGTGACTTTTTTCTACCTAAACTTCACTACACCATTTCAAGTTCAAATTAAGAAAAAAACAAATTGAAATTAAGAATTCCACATTAATATTAAGAATATGCAAATTCAATGTGATAATCCAAATTAATCTGGAGAAAATATTGTTTATAATTCAGAAAATCAAATTAATATTGAGCAAAAACCAATTGAAATTGAGAATATGAAATTAATAGTAAGAAAAAATAAATTGAAATCGAAATTTGTTTCGTTATGTGGTAGAACCAAAAAGTATATATATTCTGGGTCCACACAAGTTTCCAAATGATCGAGCTACGATTGTCCGTCTGTTGAAAACACGATAGTACATAAACGAAAGGTGCTAGATAGCTGATAGAGAGTATTTCACAAATACTCTCTGTTTATTTGCTTTGTTTGATATTAAAAATGAGAAATCTGTTTCGATCTGGGTTTTGTGAGACACATCCCGGAAAGAAACAATCCAAGAACATCCTCCACTTTATGGAATATGTCATCCAGATCTACACACACGGATCAAAATCGAAAGATAGCGTCGGTTGTGAAATATTTTCAAACGAGTTGAATCTACAACTATCAATCGGGCTACCAGATAATTGTAGTAATGGCCATAAAAATAGATAGTAAAGCTTTCTCATCAGAGCCCTTGAGAACGTGTCCATCATTTCAAGAATTGTTCAAGAATGCAGGGCGTTTCGTGTTCATGATATACCAAAGAGATTTGGTCTATCATGAACACGAAAATTACTCGTTTTGCGTTAACAATAACTTGAATCCATCTTAGAAACCTCATAGCAGTTATAACCGGTCATTAGCCGATTGAAACTGTAATGATGAAGAAGATGAGGAAAGAAGACAATACTTGTTATCTAACGGCGAATAGGGCAATATCCACGCCTTTTTAAGGTAACAACATGGCTTAAATGCAACGTTGACCAGTCAGTCGGATTAGGAAATTGGTAAAAAGCGGTATCACAACGGGACCTATAGTTGGAACCAGTGCAATCTTCCTCTGAAGAATGGAAATTTAAAGTGGCATACTTGAAATTTTGTTTGTAAGATCAAAAATTAATTTATCTAAACAAAAAAAATTTGTTCGAAATAAATGTGATTCAAATTGTTCCTAATATTTGCAATCCTCTTAAAATTTTGATACAAATTTTAGTTTTTAAAACTCACTAAATGTGTAATAAAATCTTTATTTATTAAAAAAAACTGAAATTTTTAACGTTTTTTAAATTTGTAATTCTAAATAAAAAAGTGTAAAAAAAGGTCAAAGTGAATCCCACAATTCCTAAAAATTTGAGCGTAAATCCCAAAAATGGTATTTTTTACAATTTTGCTCATAATGTACACATTTTCTTTGGAGCTGGGAAATTATTATGGGTATAAATAGGGAAAACATCAGGGTTTCCAAAACGGCTTTCCGTTTTCTGATCCCATCTTTGGAATTTTAGAACATGTGGCTCAAATTTGAAATTTTAATAAAAAATGGGTAAAATTCCGAAGGTACATGTTTTTTATACCAAAATGTTTTCCGTAAAGATACCTTATAGGAAAACATAAAATTGTTATATATTCTTGAAAAAAGTTTTTTTAATAAAAAAAAGCAAAAATCTACTATTTTTTTTTAATTTCTAAATGGAAAATCGTTTATTTTTGGATACATAATAGATATTGCTCGGAAATCTTTTATATATAATTGGTAATTTAGTTGTCAAACTAACTAACAAAGAAAATTTTGGTCCAACAGTACGCCGTATATATTTATCCAGGTATGGATAAAATTTTAAAATTTTAATTTTGAAATGCCTATAACCCGGAAAGAGATAAATAGCATACGCAAGCATGTTTCTTTAAAAGCACTTTCCAAAAATATAAAAATCTTTGAAATCGGGTGGGAAACAGAAAAATGGCACGTGTTTAAAAATTTTACATATCGAAGGTACCCTACTTTGATCCCCATAGCGCTGCCCCTGGATCATTTGTAGGGTCCATTTTAATAACTTAAACTCGAATACTTCTTGCCTACGCCCAACTAAAATTTTAGGACTTTAGAAATGCCAGATTTATTTCGGCTACATAACTAGTTATTTTAACATGTACGAGTGCTAATTGACCACATTGACATATAATAGACAGTCCAATAAACGATTGCTTGTAAACAAACCTTTCTTCGACAACTCTCCAATAGATTGCTTCTGATGGGTAAAATAGCTACTTTCTAAAGGGCAGTACAAAATAAACGTTTAAAGTGACTTCACTATAGGCTACTAAGAGACACTAAAGTGACTATTGACTACACACTATTACATTTACGCAAAAATAAAAATAAACTGTTTGAGAATTATATCAACACAATTTGTATAAAACTAGTTTGTACGAATTACTCACAAAAGGTTTAAAGTGACTACACCCTAGATTACTTAGAGACACTTATGTGACAATTGTATTCACGCTAGATTACCTGGGATGTATAAAGTAACCAATTGTCTTCTCTCTGCAGTGCAAAGAGTGCATATGTGTTAAATGACACAAATATATAGATTAGAGACAGCCTAGTGATAGGAAATTAATGATAATTACTGTCTCTAAGGGATACATTGACTACTTCCTTTACTGCTGGGATGTTTTTCGGCCTTTTTTGGTTTTTTATACCCTTCACCTTCGTGAGAAGGGTATATAAAAGTTTGTCATTCCGTTTGTAATTTCCACAATATAATTTTTCGACCCTATGAAGTATATATATTCTGGATTCTTGTAGATAGCGGAGTCGATTAAGCCATGTCCGTCTGTCTGTCTGTTTTTCTGTTGAAATCAACTTTCGGAAGCCCCCAACTAACTACATACACGATTCATACCTCAATATCTCATTCCTTCTTCCGGCTCAGTTGCTATTTAAAATCGAGAAAATCGGTCCACAATATATATGGAAGAAGACAACCTCGATTGTTTACCTATTTTTGACCTATTACCTGGATTACTAAGTCATTAATATAGACAATATGGATATCTAATGATATATATTCAAAGACCATAGTTGGACCTACAATGGGTTAAAATCGGAAAAAATATTTTTCATTATTTCAAAAAAATTAAAAAAACAATTCGAATTTTTTTTCCAAAAAATTAAAAAACTGCAAAAAAAATAAATTTTGTTTACCTAAAAATATTTAAAATTTTTATTTTGAAGTATAATTTGGTGAAGGGTATATAAGATTCGGCACAGCCGAATATAGCTCTCTTACTTGTTAATATAAATGCTTGCGTGTTCCCTTTTTAAAAAAAATCATAGCTGACAGTATTTTGCTTTAGATGGG
The DNA here is from genome assembly GCF_958450345.1 of Calliphora vicina. NCBI lineage: Eukaryota > Metazoa > Arthropoda > Insecta > Diptera > Calliphoridae > Calliphora > Calliphora vicina. The sequence goes on from NC_088780.1 coordinate 48,933,727, forward strand.
GACTTGGAACTACCGTAACTCCGCCATTTTCCAATCGATTTTTACAAATCTTTTTTCTTTTTAAAGGATAAAACTTTTATCTTGCAAACAAACGAAATAATTAAAAAAAATAGTTTCAAAATAACACATTTATTATGTTTCTAAGTTGTAAATTTAAGAATAACTCTATATCACTAAAATGAAATGATCGATAAAAACCGGAATTATTACTTTATGGACTCCAAAAAAACCCCTGCATGTTTTGTTTGTTCACTTTTGTGTCACTGTGTAATTAAAGCAGTAGTTGGTACAAATTTAACGTCTATTTTATTATTTTTTATTTTACAGAAACAACCTTCAGTTCTCAAATGCTTGGCCAGTTACTGTTTTTAGTATTTATTGTGAAAAAAAAATTACTAAAAAAAATAAAAGCATTTTATAAAAATTATATGCAATTTAACATATTTTTATTTATTTTTTTTCAGTTCATTATTTGTTTGCAACTATGTTAAACTATAATTTAAACATGATTACTTTCAATTTGTCTTCAATGTGGGTTTTGGGTTTGAAAAATAAAAATAATATAGCAACAGACTGGCTAACTGACAAACTCAGTATATAAGACTTATACTACTACTATTGGGCTAGTTGGCCAAAACATTTTCATTGGTTATTTATTAAAGAAAACAAATTGACTTAAAAGGTTTTTTTTTAAAAAAATAGCTCGCCTCAAATACTTTAGCTCGTACTATAGCATTTAATTTGACATTTCTTTATTTGGCATGAAGTGTTAGTGTTATTTGTTCGTATTTACTTGAGCACCAAAACATTTTTATATCCCGGAAGTTAAACTTTAATCATATTGGCTAAAAGTTAAATTTGAGCTAAAAACAAAATGAAAAAGTATGTGAAAGATAGATACAAAGATAGATATGTACATATTATAGTGTGTAAGTAAACAACTTTATAAAATAACACTGAGAGAAAAAACTAGATGATATAAATAAATAAAATCAACTGTAATAAACTTAAAATATGTATAAAATATTCAAATGAGATAATTCAGATATGCCCCCCTAGAAAACATAACTGAATTTTTGTTTGATATATTTGTCATATAAATTATTTCCAGTGTATTTTAGTATGTTACGTTATGTAGATGCAACAATTGTTTTTATTTGTGCTTTTTTTTCTCCAAAGTCATTTTTTTGAATGTTTGTGAGTCATTGCAACAAACATTTTGCAGGTGTGGCATCTAACTGTTAAACAATCAAAATGAAAACAGCTACAATATGGGGATATGTCATGTTGTCTTATAAACATATATTCAGATACTTATACAGTTAGGCACTCACTCACATGCATGCCTCTAATGTTTTTATTTTTAAACATAAATTTGTATCTTGTTGTTATTTCGTTATTTTTTTTTCTATGAAAAACTCTAATTTTTTAAGGGGCGTTATTCAGTTTTGTTTTTTGTTTGTTATTTTTGGGGAAACACTAAATGCAACTTAAAAAAAAATCAAATCTTCAAGGTTTTCTTTTAGCCATAAAGTCAATCATAATAATTTAGGTTGTTGTTTTATTGTTAACTGCAGATTTTTGTTTTAGTTAAACTTTATGGTTACAGCAAAAAGAACAAATAGTTTACCTTGTTTTTTTTTGGGTGTCTTATAAAACAGGAGAGTTTGATTAAAACGAAAAACGACAAGAAGTGAATGTTTATTTATGTGGTCAAAACTGACAGGCCGGAATAGAGCCAACGATTCAGGAAGTTCTTAAAATGATTGGAGATCAGCTTGATGAGATTTAAACCAGGAGGAGAGGAGAAAATTTACTTTTTGAAAGTAAACAAGTTTTTTTTTCTTATTCTTGTTGTTGCCTTAATTATGCGATCAAATATTCTTGGTGCTATTTTAAGTGGAAGATTCGTATAAACGCAGACGAAATTTGTTTTTAAAAAAGTTACCAAAAATAAAATATTATCAATTTTAGTTTTTTTTCAACCAAAGGTACGTTACTAATAGTAACATCTCAATTTACTGCAACTCTTTCTATTTGAATCAATAAATTTCATCACTTTTAAAGATGCCCAAGGAAACTTATTTGTCCGATCAAGAAAAGATTGAAATTAAATTTGTTCACGACCAAGGATGGAGTTCGCAAACCTACAAAGGGAAATACAAAACTAAAAAGAAGACAACATAATCTAATAAAACAAGAAGCAACCCGCAACAAATTGAATTCCACACAAATAGAGAATAAATTTAATCTTCCAAACACGTTGCACACATTTTACGAAACGATGAAAACATAAAATGGAAAAAGCCGAAATGTAAACCAATGCTAAAAAAGCACCATAAAGAAAATCGTCTAAAATTCGCAAGAAAATATATGAAATGGACAGATGAGTGGAAAAAAGTAATTTTCTCTGACGAAAAAAAATTTAATTTAGACGGCTTGACTCATACTCATGCTATTGGCACGATTTGAGATCAAACAATGTTCGGATGTCAAAACATAATTTCGGTGGTGGCAGTGTTATGGTTTGGGCAGCGTTTTCTGCAGTTGGCAAGTCGAAAATATGTTTTGTTCAGACAAAAATGAATAGTGCGATTTATAAAGATCTGTTGGAAGATGCTCTTCTCTCATTTATGGATGAAAAATGGATGAAGATTGCATGTTGAACTGGCCGGCTTGTAGTCTGGACTTAAACCGAATGGAGAACTTGTGGGGATACATTGTCCGTAAAGTTTATGCAAATAATGCCCAGAATGAAAGCATAATGACTGTGACAGAGCTGAAACTAAGAATTAAACAAGTCTGGGAGGAAATTGATTCTAATCGGCTTAAAAAATTAGTGGAATCAATGCCAGACCGTATTTTTGAAACAATCCATAACAAAGGATCATCCACACATTATTAATAATGCTACAGTGGTCCATAAATTAAAGTGCGTTTATAGGAAAATATCCTTAAAACTTGATGTTAATCTCGAAAATTAAGTAAAAAAAATAAAGTACAAATGAATTTTTATTGTAAACAATATTTTAGTGATGTTGAGACTTCATAATAAATTTAATAAAAAAATTTGTAGCCCCCTAAATATGTTCTTGTTTAATTTTTACAATCTTTTTTAAAAAAAGTAGTGTCCGTTTATAGGAATATGCACCAGTGTATGTCTAAATTAAAGGTAAATCTGTAGACGACACTACCATTCATTCCGTTAATCTTCATGTTGAAAGGGTTTTTACATGCAGTGATTAATTTCAGAAGCTTGTTTTGATATTAATGGAGTTGAGTTATTTCTGAGTTGATTTGTATTTATATGGTTTGGTAGTTAGAATGAGGCGGCTAGTGTGGGATTTTCCGAAATATGATCACCTCGAGCTTTTAAATATGTAAAAAAAAAATCACCAACAATTCAGTTTTTATCAGAATTTCTAAAAATTTTGAATTTAGATAGGATTGTAGACATTATTTTTTTGTTTTACAAGCTGATCTACAGAACAATGTATAACTGGATACTCTTTGGTTGATAAGAATTGATATAGTCTGTCTCTCATGGTCGTATTTACTTGATCGATCGACCTAATGTACCGTGACATTGAAAATAATTTTAAACCAAGTTTATAATCCTTTCTGCTGAAACCCATGAAGACAATCCAAACAAATGAGTGTCAATCAAGGGTTATTATCTTTCTCTCAACATGCATATATGAAGGGGAAATCGGTTAAGATGGCACTTAACTCATTAGTGGGTTATATTTCGAAATCGCTTGCATTTGTCAATTTTACAAAAGCCTTTCTGGCTTTTAGTAATGTGGAATCTGAGAATATAGAGACAAGATTCGTGGTAGCAACCGAGTCATTCGGTTGTACATGTAGAATTTTGCGGTTCTATCAACAAAAAGTAAGTTGATACAGAAGAAGGTTGCAATCTCGAATCTGTTTTCTATCTGTACTTACATGATCTGGGTTTGTACTAATCAATTATTAGGTTTATTAGGGAAATTCTTAACAATATGATAATCCATTGTAATATAGGAACGACAATGATATCTCAAGTCCACACAAAGCCAATGGAGTATTGATAGTGAACTGAGTGTGATGCCGAGCAACACTAAACTTGTACTGTTCACGAGGAAGTACAAGATTCCTAGCTTCTTGCTGCACCCATTCAACGGTTTGATCAGCCAGTCTCGGCTACCACGTCATTGGGCGTCATTCTTGATAGGTAACTGTCCTGGAAGCGCAATACTCTGGCAAGGACATCGAAAGCCAGGACGGCAAATATGTCTGCAGGAAGGCCATATGTATGTAATGGGATATCAGGCCCCGGAGCGTGAACTGGCTATTTTAATGCGGTTAACAAACTTATACTATTTTATGTGGATTTTGTAAGGTGAAAAGCACTGAATAAGGGCTCGAAATGTATACTCTTTGAATAGGTTTTAAGGAGAATCTCGATCCTAATAAACGTAATCCTATATACGACTCCAACAAAGTTGCTTTTTAAGTTACTAAACTAGATCCGATGGTTCTAATGGCCAGGAAATTGGTATTGAATATGACCTTCAGGCTATAGCGTATGGATCATTGGGTCAAGTTAGTATTATCGGAAAAATACAGAAGCTTCCAGATAACATTCATTATTGCACTCCCAAATCCTTCTTCTCGAGAAACTCGTTTTTTCAATTGCGAACAGCACGGAATTAGTAGAGGAACCTCCCTTGATACGAAGAGTTTCCCAGTGAATATGGCTTTAAGAAAGTGAATCGAGTTGATGTAGGTCTACATCCTGGAATATGCGATAAATATGTCGTTTATTAGACTGAAGTATTGGCCGAACTGATATAACAAAACATCAGGTAGGAATATGTAGTCAAGCTGCAATAATGTTTCTGATACACGAGTATGGTCCAGAAATGTTGAGTATCCTGGAACAGGATGGCGAGATATTCGATAGTCTTACTTATATGGCTGCGTGGTCACAAAGGCAACTGTGTTGCTAATGGCATGGCGAAAAAAGGCGCAATGATGTTCGACGGCATTAAAGACATTTACTACGAGTTCGCTCATATAAGATTGGGCAGTGAACCCATGATCACATAAATGATATGCCCTTGCTGAACCGGGATCCTACAACATATCTTCTCATGCGAGAAGACTTGGATGGTCCTACAATATCTTCTGCAGGAGTTGTTATAATAAAGAAGAAAATGAAACTATTTTTCATTTGCTTTATCATTGTCCGGCATTAGATTTCTAGAACAATATTCCTTCGACAGTCTCTCGAAACTATCGAATATGAAGTAGGAAGGAGTGTATTGATGCCTTTAATAGGAATAGAAAATAGTTACCGTGACCGCAATGACCTCAAAACTACCAAATAACTTGGAAATTGTATCATTCAGAATCTGTCAATTAGACTTCTTATAATATATTATCCCACATGTCTTAGCTTCCCAACTTTTCTCTTCTTCTCTACCTCTCTCTCTCTCCATTTCTTCACTTTTCAGGCAACACAAAGGGACCAACTGAAAGCACCCATTAAACTAAACCAAACAAAACAAAGAAACACAGTCTTTAAAATTACGTTTGTAACCACAAGACCTCCAGTCCCAATTCATCAATTTGCGGAATAAAAAATCATTGTTTATTATGGTTCTGTATCGCTCTGCAGTCACCCTCGGAAAAACGAACGATTACAACTCCGTTTAAAATGCCAACCTATCTACAGGCTGGAGAGAATTTGATGGATAATTTAATAGCACTCCATGGCTTATCAATGTGTACATATGTAGATCACAAATTCTCCTGTCAAAGACCTAACTCAGTTGTCAAAAACCTAAGTGGTGAAATCAAAAACAACAAAAGTGTTTCACACTCGAGTTGGTTTACTTTGACGCATTGTAGGGATCTTACTGCTTTAATTTTATATTTCTGCAGGCAATTTTGTAATCATAACTCCGTCTGCATAGCTATACCAAATATTTTAGCCAAACTCTACTGTTATTAGTATTTAAGTTTTTCGTTTATTATTTATGATACACATTTATTTACAGTCACGAATAGAGTCATAACCAAGTAACTTCTTAACTAACTGACTAACTATATTGGTAGTCAGTATGACTAAGTTAATATTTATTTTTTTTTTCAATAAAAAAATTGCTTAAAAACTCTAATAAGTTTAAAAAAAATATTTGAACATAAAACACCCAACATAGTTTTGAAATACATATAAATTTTATTTGAATTTTGACAGACTAAATAACTAAAATGAAAACAATCTAGAATTCCAATATCTTTATTTTTTTTTCTTGGACCAGCACTCAGTGGATGACTAGCAAAGCATTGTGTTGGAACTAGGAAAATAGGTTATGGGAGGGAGGATAGAGGGAGTAGTGTTTGTGGACATTTGATTTGAATTTTCCTATATTGAAAGGAAAGACTTCAGGAGGATGCTTATTCCACATACGGACAGTGCGGCTACGAATTTGTAATATGTTGTGCGATCTACTGTCCAGTCGACAACGAATTGATGTGTCCTTGTCGAAGAGCGTGTGTTGCGTAAAAAACTACGGGTTTCGGGAACAAGTTCCTTAATTTCAGCAGAGCACATACCATTGTAGTATCGGTAGAACAGTGAAACACAACCCACATTGCAACGATGTTTCAGTGAGTCAATAGAGCTGGATACCCTACTTTCACCGATAACCATCTTCGCTCTCTCCTGTACGCGGTCGAGTAACTCCAACAGAAATTTCGAAGCACCGTCCCACACATGAGAGTTGTATTCCATTTTAGGTCGGATATAAGTGGTGTAAATAGTAAGGAGATCAGATGGAGTGAAGTATTTCTTTCGACACTCGAAAAATGTGTTTTGTCCAGCGGACATCGCACTGAATACTCATGCCTAGAACATCAAGAGCTTCTGATTCCTTAATATTTACACCACCCATAAAAACAGATGGAGCAAGATTACATGTTGTGCGTTTGTGGGTTAACATACAACATTGAGTCTTGCGTGCATTAAAATCGACTCTATTCGCACAACCCCATTCAGAGATTGTCACAAGATCTTGGATGAGTGTATCATTCATATTTTGCCTCATTGCCCCAATCTCCGACAGGCTTGGTATATAATTGAATGCATATGAATGGAAAATCGTTGGTTTAAGAGAAGGAAATTTAATATAGATATTATTTGAAAACTCATCAAAAAATTTCTCAAATGAAGATCCCAGAATCCTAGTGGCTGAGATATAAGGGGTATCATTTCCACGTTTCTCCTAAACCTCTCGTCATTTCGAAGACGAAGTCTTTAATTCAAATTATTTACATTTATACAACTTTAATTTCCGTATTGCATAAATGTATTTATTATTAAATAACAAAGACATGAATAAAGTATCAATCTCCATTTTTAAATTGCAATTACACATTCACATTAATTCCATTCGGTAAATGTAACTTTATTGAATGTTCATTTGCGTGTGTAGATAGATGAGTTTGCTGAAATGAAGGTATTCATTAAGTGCCGCTATAATTTCAGCTAGCTGTATGGAAATGCACTTTTACCTTTGTATCTTTAACACAACTGAACTTAACCCAGTGAACATGTTGTCATGGAATTGTAGATTCAAAAATATGCAATAGTTTTGTGTAAATTTGCTACTCTTTGCATTACCCGGAGGCAATGCTGTGACTACTTCCTAGTAATGGCTAAGTCAGATTTATATGATTTATAGAAGGAGTTAGACTGTTAAACAGGTTCGATAACTAGACGAACCAATAGTTGTATTTCTCGAACTTACATACATCACTTACCAAACAACATTTTGGAAGTTAAAATTGAACTCATTGCACAGTAAGTTAGTTGCCAAGCTAAAATTTTTGCTGGGCTATTTCTAGCATGTGCATTATAGGAAAAACAGCAAATGAAATTGAGATAAATACACTTGTCAGCATACTTAATGTAGAAAATAAAACCGGCAAACACTCATACATTTAAATCCTCATAAAGAATAAAAAGCAATTTGGGGCGTACAATATCTTTGCTGTATACAAATGATATTAGAACTTGGATTTGATTGAAATTGGACGTTTGGACGAAGCAACAAGAAAATTCGAAATACGTAGAACAGTATCCAACACACAAACCAAGCTATCCATATATTGCAACCACAACATATAATTAAGCATGTCAAACCACAAACAAACCATTAAACCAGGAAAAACTTCATGGAAAAAAGCAAAACAGATTTCTAGTTTTCCTTCTATGATTGTAACAAATGGTCAAATGTATTGGTTGCAAAGTTGCCTTACTGAAGACACATGCAAACAAAAAAATAACCTGAGAAAATTTTGCATTTAGTTGCAAATACTACCCCAAGGGCATGTGTAAAGTTTTTCCTCATTTTCCTCTGCATGTTTTTATTTATTTATAACAAATTGTATAGTAAATTAAATGCTATTGGTATTCTCTCTCTCTAATGGTAATATATGGCAGTATTGAAAACTATATTTAAATCATTTAAAGATAGATTGCTTTAGTTAGAGTAAAATAAATGACCTCTTTATTTGAAGTGTATTAAAATAGGGTACGCGAAACACATTCAGATGATTTGTTTGTATACCCTGCAATACACTTGTGGTGAAACAGATGGTGAATCTGCTGGTAATGAAACTCTTCAATGTATAAAAGAAAGTATCCATTAAAACAATGGATAAGTTCTGATTTAATTTGATAATGATTTGGGATCTGTGAATGGATACAAATTCCCAAAAAGAGCTTGGAATAAGATGGAATTTGTTAGTATTATTGATCCAGTATCCTTCAAGATTGATCGTAAGAAGGTAATGTATCAGTAAACCTGGTTTTTTCTCTTTCATGATTGAGCACTTGATGCCACCGAAAGCAGCTAGAGTTTTTGGTCCTCTATCAAGAGGATTCGGAATTGTACTGACAACTCAATTCCATCTCTTCCCGAAATAAACTGATTACACAGGTCAACAGCAAAAAAGGCTTCACTAACCACTATATAGAATTGATGCATCATAATTACCTAAGTACAGAAATTGTAAAATATTTTAATTCTATGGATAGATTTCTTTTTTAAATTTGTTTTTCTAAAATTGTGAATTTTTTTAAATGTTTCTCCACATAATTAATGATAACTCAAAAAGGGTTAGTTCGATATTATTGAAGTAAACTTAGAAAAGTTAAAGCTTACATAGCCTTTAATCTGTTTATATATTGCGTTTTAATTGGCTCAGTAGTTTCGGAATTATGATAACAAATATCAGCAAAAAAAATATATTTTACGTGAAAATATCAAATATTTTTGTTTTAAAAAAATCATGAAAAATCGAAAATGGCAGAACTTGTTCAGCTATATTACTTTGTCACAAAGCCGCATATAATACCAACAAAATGAGATATCGAAGATAAAAATCGATTGATTCTTTTCGAATTTATTCACAATTAAGTGAATTCGCTCATTTGCACAAATTTGAGTAGTTAATGCTCTTCTTTCGATTGATTGAATTTTGTAAAAATTTTCCACATGCTATGTACAAATTTTCACATATATATTGCTTTTTAATCGGCTCAGTAGTTTCGGAGTTATAATAACAAATTGAAGCAAAAAATATATTTTTTATGTAAAAATATCAAATTTTTTTGTTTTAAAAAAATCATGAAAAATAGAAATCGGCAGAAATTGTTCAGATTTATTGCTTTATCGCAAAGCCATATGTAATACGAACAAAGCAAACCTTTTCAGCATATTATACCGTGCCGGAGAATTTCCTATATGTTGGAAGGTGGCAAATTCCAAAAGAGGGAGAGGCTAACAACTCTGAAAAATATCGGCCAATAGCAATTTGTTCTGCACTTTCCAAAGTTATGGAGAGTATGGTTAACCACCATCTTGTGAAATATCTAGAGTCGAACAATTTATTTAGCGACCGGCAGTACTGCTTTCATATAGGACGCTCTACGGGGGACTTGCTTGCCTTCCTATCGGATAAATGGTATCGTTTCATTCACCGTTTTGGCTCTAAATATTTCTAAGGCGTTCGATAGGGTGTGGCATGGTGCGCTCTTATCGAAACTTATTGCTTTTGGTGTCGGTAATGACTTCTTTAGATTTTTATCAAGCTTACTCAGAGATCGCACTCATCAAATGAGTTCATGATTAATTCAGGAGTACCGTAAGGCTCTGTTCTTTCTCCTACTCTATTCCTAATTTTTCTAAATGACCTTCTAAGTCAAACTTCCAACCCTATCTATTATTTTGCAGATGACAGTAACATTTGCCATTCATATTCATTCAACTATAGGCCAAACCTTTCGGAGATCTTGAAGATCTTGTGACAATCACTGAATGGCGTTATGCGAACAGAGTCGATTTTAATGCACGTAAGACTCAATGCTATATGTTAGCACACAAACGCATGCCAGATCATGTTGGTTCATCTGTTTTTACGGGTGGTGTAAATATTAAGGAATCGGAAGCTCTCGATGTTCTAAGCAAGAGAATTCAGTGTGATGTTCACTGGACAAAACACATTTTTCAAGTGTCGGAAGAAGCATTCAAGTGCCTTGGTTTTCTAAGACGGTGTAAGAAATACTTCACTTCATCTGATCTTACTATTTACACCACTTATATACGACCCAAAATGGAATACAACTCTCATGTATGGGCCAGTGCTTCGAAGCCTATTTTGGAGTTACTCGAGCGCGTAGAGGAGAGGGCGAAGATGCTTATCGCTGACAGTAGGGTATCCAGCTCTATTGATTCTCTGGAGCATCATCGCAATGTGGGTTGTGTTTCACTGTTCTATCGATACTACAATGGAATGTGTTCTGATGAATTTAGGGAACTTGTTCCCGATACCCGTAGTTTATTACGGTCATGGTGCGGCCCGGCATGAGAGAGATGGCCAATTTAAATTATTCCTTTGCCAAAGTTTCTCTAAGTAAATTAATTGTATCACGCGTTGTATTGAAACAACATTTCTGCAATACTAATGCCTTCCTATTGAGGTACGAACAAGTTAGTAAACATGTCTCTATTTTTCAATTATTTTGAAAATAAATTTGAACAATTTTCAAACGTTTCTCTGTCTGCCAAACCAAACTAAATTGCAACTAAGAGTTGCAATTTAAATTTCTCCCTCCCTCTTTTAAAAAACATTTTCTTTATATAAACATTGTGAGATTTGTAATTGTTGAAATTTCCATTATTATTTTTTAATAAATTATACAATGTTTGTCTATATTTAAAAAAAAAATCTATTGTGAATGGAAAAAAGGCAACATCTTGAGAGGGTGAAAGCTGGATTATACAAGTAAGAGAGCTATATTTGGCTGTGCCGAATCTTATATACCCTTCACCAAATTACACTTAAAAATATTTTTTTTAAACAAAATTAATTTCTTGTTTTCCAAATAGTTTTTTAATTTTTTTTAAAAAAGTTTTTTCCAATTTTTTTTTTATTTTTTAAAAAAAGAAATTATGACAAAAAAAATGTTTGATGAAAAAAATTCAGTTTAAAAAATATTTTTCCCGATTTAGACCAATGGACTTTGAAATATCTATCATTACATATTCATATTGTCTATATTAATGACTTAGTTATCCAGATATAGATCAAAAATAGGCCAAAAATCGAGGTTATCCCAGCTTTTTCCTAATATCTCGGCCATTTGATTTGTCGATTTTAAATATTAAATAAAATTCCCGATATATTGATATATGAATCATGTATGTAAGTTATTTGAGGGCTTCGGAAAGTTGATTTCAACATACAGACGGACAGACGAACATAGATATATCGACTTCGCTATCTATAACGATCCAGAATATATATACTCTGTGGGGTCGCAAATGAAAAATGTAGAAATTACAAACGGAATGACAAAATAGAATGAAAGATGAAATGAAAATAGATAGAAAAGAAAATTACAAATTAATGTTATGCAAATAGTAACATACTATCATAAGATTATGATAGTAATTTTCCAAATCTTCATAATTAAAAAGAAATTTTAAACTAAACTGCACGCGATTTAAACATTTATCATGTTTCTATTGCATAACCGTTTAACACATTGACTGCCAAGGCACTTTCAGCAAATAAGATGCTGGGGGCCACAGGATTTTCTTTGGAATTTTTTATGGGATACTGAGTTAGAAAAAATACTCAGTACAAGTTCTGAAAGTGATGAAGAATGTGAAGATTACAGTTTTGATGAGAAACTTCCAGACAACATCGAAAAAATTCTTAAAATCTAGCACTATTGTCTGACATGGCTAGAGAGAATAAAAGTCGTGTCGGACATATGTGTCCGACGTGGCGTAAACCGCATAGTGCAGTGTCACACATATGTGTCCGACGTGGCAGTCAATGTGTTAAAGACAAACTAAATTAAACAAATTTCGTTTTAAAAACCACAAATGAAATAAAAATTTCCAATTTCCTTTTCAATTCAAATCGACATAATGGAATTTATAGAGTTTGCTCTGCAGTTTATAAATGATTTATTTATACATGAACTTTTTTATGACTATGTAAGTTTTCAATTCACAATAATTAATTATTCACAATACTGCTATTCACAATAACATTATTATTACACAATTCATTATCATGTTGAATTAAGACGTAGACTGCTTTGTAAAATAATTTTATTTTTTTATCAATTATTTTGAATGTGCAATTATACTTGCTCATATTTAAAGAGACATAAATATTTGCGCAGTGACCTTAATTTGAATTTAGGCCAAAAATATAAAATTTTACAAACAAACAAATACAGGCAAATTCTTTAAATTTTTTCATTAATGTGGTGTTTGTAATGATGATGATCATTATTATTATAAGGTTTTTATGTAGACACAGTGGGCTAGAATTGTGAAATGTATTAATTAAACACAACATGTGTTAAGGAATAGCTTTTTTCTAATTCTAACTAGTTCAAGATTTAACGTATTTAAATAACAAACAAGTAAGACAGCTATATTAAGATAAAAATTTTAAATATTTTTTGGTGAAAAAATATTTTTTTCAACCATATTTTAAGAGCGAAAAAAAACTCGGGTTAAAAAATATTTTTCCCGATTTGACCCGTTTAGGTACGAAAACCTATGAGGCTATATAAGTAGTTTGTTAGGCCTTTGAAATATCTATCATTAGATATCCATATAGTCTATATTAATGACTTAGTAATCCAGATGTACATACAAAATAAGTAAAAAATCGAGGTAGTCATGGTTTTTTGTAAATATCTCAGCCGTTTGTTGGCCTATTTTATCGATTTTAAATAGCAACCGAACTGGAATCATAGCGGTTATATTAATGTATGTTTCTAAGTTAATATGCAGCTTCTGAAAATTGATTTCAACATACAAAAATGGACATGGCTAAATCGACTACGCTATCTATAACGACCCACAATATATATGTTTTATGGGGTCACAAATGAAAAATGTAGAAATTATAAATGATATGACAGAGTATAATATCATGGCTCCACTGTCATTGTTTTCCTGTTAAATTTTTTTAATAAAAAAAAGTCTTTAACCTTCGCTTTACCAATACCCACCCGGGTGACCACATCGATTTTATTGGTTTAATATTTTTTTTAATTTTGTTTCGATTTAAATGAAATTTGTACTCACTGAACAAATTCTAGAGTTCTATAGAATTTAATAGAACCATTTTAAACTTTTTATACGGTTTTTTCAATTTTTTAAAATTTCGTTCGTCGCATATATTTATAGAAGTGTAGTGTCACCCGGGTGGGTATTGGTAAACCATGTACATAAAAAACCTTTGGTAAAGCGAAGGTTAAGCCCTCATTGAAATAGATGGCCAAGTATGTTTTAAAAGTTAAGTAAGTGGGGTAATAATTATACAGTTAAAACCACAAAAAATAAAAGAAATTTGCGAAAAAGTCAAAAGAATTTGCAAATAACAAAAAAAAATAAAAAATTAAGTGGCGCTGTAAAGTTTTTTTGGTTTCATAATTATATGTATGGATTTTCGTAAACTTGAATTTTTACGTTTTGAGAAAGTGTGAATTTTTGCACGTTACGCTCAAAGTACAAACAAAAATAGAAACAACAAAATTCGCAATATATTTATATATGTATGTAAGAGAATGTGTGAGTTTTGCAAAAAAAAAATAAAATTTGTATCAACAGAGCTGGTGTAAAGTGAGCTGAGTGCGTCTGGCTCATTTGAATTTCTTGCTATTTTACATTTGAAATGGATTTTAATTTTTATTTTTTGCAATTCATTTGCCAACTATTTCAATGTTGCTGAAAACAAATTGTTGTATTTAAAATAGTTTTTTACGGAAGGTGCAAAACTATTTATAACTTAATAAAACTTGTTTAAAATGTCATTCATACAAATGTATTTTATAATAGAAAAAAATAAAAACAAATAGAAATAACAATAAAAATAAAAACAACATACGTAACAACGCATTTATAATAAATAATTTTAAAAAAAATACAACAAGAAATATAAAAAATTTAAATATTTTATTGCCGTTTGTATAATTTTTGCAATACAACTTTGTATAGTTTGTATTTTTTCGCATTCATTTAGATATTTTATAAATTTTTGCATAAATTGTTTATTATTTTTTTTCTGCAATGCCAACAACAATGTTGTTAACAAAAAACATAACAAAAATAGCATAATATTAATATAAATTATTAAATATTTCTATAAAGTTATTATGAAATGTAAATTCAAATAATACATTGGAATGTGTGTATTACTACTAGGCTGCAACGAATATCATTGATACTCTTTGAAAAATCGTAATTATAGATCGAATAGATTATCACTAGTACAAGCTTTTTTTAGGAGAAGGGATTAGAAAACACCAGGAAATGAATAGAGGTAACATTTTCAAAATAAATCTATCACTTCTAATCGGCGGAATTGAAGGTGGATCTCACAGACCACTCAGGAGCAGCATTGTAGGATCTCAAAAAAGGGCACCTTAAACAGGCAAAGTGTTTAAATTTGTGGTTAAACCAAAATCGAAGATTTCAATATAATTTTAAAACCCTCGATTTGATTTGTCTTTAAAAACGCGAGCTATATGCACTTGAAAATATTGTAATAATTTCATAATTTTTACGATTTCGAAATTTTAGACTCCATTTGTCATGCCAGTTTAACAAGAAGTATTGGGTGTATGACTTAAAAATGAGAAATTTATAATAGTTGGCATTTATTCTCAGAAAGTTCTTTTTGCATCGAAAATCACGAATTTTGTGCCAATGTATAAATATGCGGCAAGTTTTGCTTTACTTCTTTAATTTGAAAAAAAGCGCTACTGAAAAAAGTTTGAAGACCAAGAATTGGAGGCATTACTCCATGAAGATTGTTGTAAAACTCAACAAAATTATTGGGAGCTACTCAAGCAGCAATTTCAAAAAGTTTGCGAACATCCAAAAGCAGGAAAATTGGGTACCATACGAATTAAATTGAAAATAAATAAATTGATTGAAAAAAAATAGAACTGAACTAGAACTGAACTAGAACTAAACTAGAACTGAACTAGAACTGAACTAGAACTGAACTAGAACTGAACTAGAACTGAACTAGAACTAGAACTGAACTAGAACTGAACTAGAACTGAACTAGAACTGAACTAGAACTGAACTAGAACTGAACTAGAACTGAACTAGAACTGAACTAGAACTGAACTAGAACTGAACTAGAACTGAACTAGAACTGAACTAGAACTGAACTAGAACTGAACTAGAACTGAACTAGAACTGAACTAGAACTGAACTAGAACTGAACTAGAACTGAACTAGAACTGAACTAGAACTGAACTAGAACTGAACTAGAACTGAACTAGAACTGAACTAGAACTGAACTAGAACTGAACTAGAACTGAACTAGAACTGAACTAGAACTGAACTAGAACTGAACTAGAACTGAACTAGAACTGAACTAGAACTGAACTAGAACTGAACTAGAACTGAACTAGAACTGAACTAGAACTGAACTAGAACTGAACTAGAACTGAACTAGAACTGAACTAGAACTGAACTAGAACTGAACTAGAACTGAACTAGAACTGAACTAGAACTGAACTAGAACTGAACTAGAACTGAACTAGAACTGAACTAGAACTGAACTAGAACTGAACTAGAACTGAACTAGAACTGAACTAGAACTGAACTAGAGCAAGAACTGTAATAGAACTGAACTAGAAATGAACTATATCTTAAGTTAGAAACCGTTAAAATTAAACAAATACAATAAATACAAATTTTCCTTAAAAAAAATTAATCTGAGAGAACTGGAAAGACGATTTTGTATGTCTGAAATGCAGCTTTAACGCTATAAAAGAAAATAATTTTTGCACCGAATATTTACTTGCTAGATCATTGCATACGATCTCTTACAATAACACGAAGCATAACAGATCGTATGTTAAGCCCGGTCAACCAAAGCCAAATATCCATGGTGCTAAGGTAATTCTCTGTATTTGGTGGGAGCAAATGGTCAGACTCCACAAAAATCATTGGAATGGGGTGTTTTTTTTATGTTTTGATAAATTTTTTCTTACTTTTGATAATAAACTAAACTTTATTAAAGTAACAAGTAAGAGAGGTATATTCGGCAGTGCCAAATCTTATATACCCTTCACCAAATTATACTTCAAAATACAAATTTTAAATATTTTTAGGGAAAAAAAATTTATTTTTTTCCAGTTGTTTTTTTTAATTTTTTGGAAAAAATCTTTTTTCCAATTGTTATTTAACATTTTTTTTTTAAATTTAGAGTTTTTTTTTAGATTTTGAATTTTTATTTTTAAATTTAAAAAAAAAAAATTTGTTTTTTTTTGTTAAAAAAATATTTTTTCCGATTTCGACCCATTGTAGGTCCAACTTACTATGGTCTTATATACGTCGTTGCAAAGGTCTTTGAAATATCTATCATTAGATATCCATATTGTCTATGTTAATGCCTTAGTTATCCAGATATAGGTCAAAAATATTTCAAAACTCGAGGTTGTCCTGGTTTTTTCCTCATATCTCAGCGATGTGGACCGATTTTGCAGATTTTAAACAGGAAACTTCTCGAAAGCATGTCTGACAGAATTATTGAAGATTTGTATCTCGAAGATATCTGGGGTCTTCAGAAAATTGATTTCAACAAACAGACGGACATGGCTTAATCGACTCCGCTATCTATAAGGATCCAGAAAATATATACATACTTTTTAGTGTCGGAAAATTATATTGTGGAAATTACAAACGGAATGACACCTTCACCTTCTCACGAAGGTGAAAGGTATAAAAATGCAATTGTTTTGATTATAATGTTCAGCATTTGGTGTTTAGAAGACGGAGAACAATTTTAGACCTTGGCTGCATCAAAAATCCAAAAAGTGCCAAGTTGCCTAAGTTTTTTCTATGCCCCTAAACTTATTTGATTACTAGGCCATGTAGAAGCAGACGGGCCAATTCACACCTAGTTTTCAATCGATTTTTTATAAGATTTTGTTTTTCTCCACAAATTTGCCTCTTATGTTAATAATAATGTTTTGACTATAAATTTATTTAATCATAATGCTTTGTATATTCATATTTTTTTTTAGCAAATTACAGAAGGTCACGCACAGGTGCTAATGCGAAATAATCTGGTTGTTAGCATAAAAAAAAACATCTCTGGCCCCTCTTCAACATCTCAGTCTAATGCATTTCAATTAAAGATATTTCTTTAACGAAGCACTCTCCTTCAACTTGTAGCTGTTTATTTAAATTATATATTTTTTTTATTTTTTGTATCCAATAAATATTCATATTTCTGATATTTTTTTATAGCTATTTGCTGTGTCTTGTTTTGTTATTAGATTTTTGTATATAAATTTGTATCTAAATAATACTTGCCGGTTTCCTTATGTTTTTTTGTATTTGTGTTCATTATTGTGTTTTGAAAATAATGACTCAATTTCACTTTGATTACGTACCTGCAAAGAAATAAGCAGAAGAAAAAAAAAATGTAGCGTTAAAAATAATTTGCATACAAATATTTATTTATAGAGAAAGAAATTTGTGTGTGTTTTTGTATTCGATACATTTATTTAAATATATTTTGTTGGAGAATAAAAACAAACATTAAAATGATTCTTCATATTGATTAGTCAATTTAGTTGTATTGAATTTTGTTGAAAAGGAATAAAAAAAATAATCAAATTGTAATGTATGGTAAGTGGGGGCAAATGATTCTGATAGGGGCTAAAGTAACAAATCAGATTTTACTCTACCACTAGACGCCAGACGGATTAAAATTTCCTGATCTTGATGACGTTTTTACTATGGCCAATATTTTCAGATTTTCATACCTATGGTCTACCAAACAAAATCCACAAACTGACATCGGTACTAAAATATCGTTCTTTTTACAATAGCTGCCTTAGTCCAAATATACAACAAAACCTCGAGAGATCAGACTTTACTATTCAATTTAACTGACAAAGTTCAAATCTCTTTTTATCCCCTTCACCTTCGTGAGGAGGGTATATATAAGTTTGTTATTCCGTTTGTAATTTCCACAATATAATTTTCCGACCCTATAAAGTATATATATATTCTGGATCCTTATAGATAGCGGAGTCGATTAAGCCATGGCTGTCTGTCTGTTGAAATCAATTTTCAGAAGACCCCAGATATCTTCGTGATCCAAATCTTCAATAATTCTGTCAGACATGCTTTCGAGAAGTTTCCTATTCAAAATCAGCAAAATCCGTCCACAAATGACTGAGATATGAGGAAAAACCAGGACAACATCGATTTTTGACCTATTTTTGACGTATATCTGGATTTGTAAGTCATTAATATAGATAATATGGATATCTAATGATAGATATTTCAAAGACCTTT
This sequence comes from Calliphora vicina, assembly GCF_958450345.1. Classification (NCBI taxonomy): domain Eukaryota; kingdom Metazoa; phylum Arthropoda; class Insecta; order Diptera; family Calliphoridae; genus Calliphora; species Calliphora vicina. The sequence goes on from NC_088780.1 coordinate 48,952,647, forward strand.
GCAACGACGTATATAAGACCATAGTTGGACCTACAATGGGTCAAAATTGGAAAAAAATTATTTTAACCCGATTTTTTTTTGCACCAAAAAAAAAAATTAAAAAACAAAACATTTTTTTTAAAATTTAAAAAAAATCTTTAAAATTTAAAAAATTTTAAATTTAAAAAATTTAAAAATAACAATTCGAAAAAAATAAATGTTGTTTACCTAAAAATATTTAAAATTTGTATTTTGAAGTATAGTTTGGTGAGGGGTATATAATATTCGGCACAGCCGAATATAGCTCTCTTACTTGTTTTTTGATACGAATGAGCCCTAGTCAACCCATATTTTAACTGCTGGGCTGTAGTGGTGTTCCAAATTTTGCTCAGAAAATCCATTCAGATTTAATAAATCTAATTATTCTCGACCCTACAGATTCCTCTCCTGAGCTCCATTATAATGTTCTTGATATTCTCTTACCACAATCTTTAGTTCCTGCTTTAATTATGCCTTTGTCAACGGAAATCTCGTAAATCATAAAAAACCAGAATTTCCTATGTAAAATTATGAATGAATGACTAATTATGTCCTCAATAATTGTGCTGGCACAACAAAAAAAAGCAAAAAGGGGTCAGTAAAACTTTAACTGTAACGGTTTGTTCCAGAACATTAAAGCAAAACACCATGACAAGTTTTCCAAGCTTCAGTCGTATTCGAAATGTAGCGGTTTGTGTGTTTTATTGCGCATTACAAGCAACCAAAGTGAAAGTGATGTGAAGAGTAGCCATGGAATAAAAGCAAAAATAAAACATACAAACCCAAACCCATGAAAGATCTCTACAATACTACATACAGCCATGCAACAAACACCGGCAGCAGCAACAAGAGTCACTTGTTGGTTTTTTTTTTTTTTTTTGGTTAGCAGTGTATAGGCCACATCAGAGATGTATATTTTAGTGACATGATCTTTTTTTTTTAGTAAACTTCTTTAGAAATTCAAATTTTTGTAGATTTTTATAGCAGAAAGGCAATTTTTTTAAAAAAATATATTAAAAGATCTATCTATTCAGAATCATATCTCAATCGTTTTAATACTGCCCATCCATCTGAACCTGGTTAACAAACTTCAGTTCCCAATTTTCTTTTATAGAATATAATAAAAGCTCTTTATAAATACCGTTCAAATCAGATTAATTTCTGAACCGATTTAATGATGCACAGTGGTATAGAAAAAAAAATACAGAGAAATAAATCTGTAACTTTTAAATGCTTAGTTCGATTTCAATGAATTTTGACATGCGCAAAGAGGAAGTGTTGACGAGTTTATGTTTTGAGTTTGGACCTCATGGGTAAACCAGATGCGCTGCCAGGGGTCCCCAAAGTAGGACACCTTCGGTATGTTAACTTTTTTCTTCGCTTGGATTCCGATTTCCAAAAAATTACACATAAAGAATCTCCTCGTCGAGCACTATAAAAAACCTCGTGGTAGCTATCAATTATCTCTTATAGCTTAGGAGATACATATGTATAACTTTTAACAATTGAATAATTCATGGAATAATTTTTTGAAAAATATGACAAAAAATTCTTTTTATTGAGTCTTTTCAAAGATAAAAATTTTTCAAATTGAAATTAAATTTTTATTCATGTATATTTTTTAATGAAATTGTACAGTTATATAGATTTTTCTATTGAAAATGAAAAATAAAAACAAATTTTGAAATTTGTTATCAGGAATCCCGCAATTCCCAAAAAAGTGTTGCAAAATCCCAAAAAATTAATTTTTTAGTTTTTTTTGCTGTAATATCCATACTAGGGGCGGGGTTATCGGAACTCTATCGTGCTTAGCAAAACACCCTTTACACGGAAATTCTTCAAATTACTTTTTATTTAATCAAAGACAAACCCTATCAAAACTGATCAAAATCCTCTCGAAAAACCTCTTTATCCGTCAGAAATGTCTCCAAATTTATAGAAATCCTCAAAAAAAATCCGTAATTATTAAGCAAGATTAAATCAAACTTAATAATGTTGTGTGGATCGGTGAGAAAATGGATTGCGGTTTGGACAAATTTGACCCCAGATATAAAAGAAGCAGTACTTGTAAATTTTGTGAAAATCTGTCTATAATTAGTCGTAGCTCCTCACTTTACGATCATAATATCATAGCACTCTTGTTTTTTTTTAATTTCAAGTTTCATCAGTTATACATTCCTGAAACACAAATATTTTACATACTCTTCCATATAGTATTTTGTACGGCAAAGTAGCAGCAACAAGCAAAACTTTGCAACGAGTATCATGCCACACAACCCGGCTTACAGAGCTGTATGTCGAAGAGTCGAGTGCAGCGGCACAGATTTACCACAGTTTTGTTTGCAATTGCTATTTGCTACATAACGATGCTCTTGTTGAATGTTTAATTTTTATATTTGCTTTACAGTTGTTCGACTTGTGAGTGAGTATTGAAAATAAACTTTATTGCTAATGTAGTCAAATAACTTTTCATGCGGCATGCAGCAAGCAGTGTTAACAACAAAAACCAACAGTATTGTAAGTATGTAATATGGTTTTTTTGGCGCAACAAAAAGTGAAAAAAAAGCAAAAGAAATGCTTTACAAGTGTGAGAGTCATAAACTTGTAGACAAATGCGCGTTTACATTTAACTTCCATTATAACCAGGCTTACTTACTGCCTGCCTCACAGTGCCAGGCGTATGAGACGAGCAAAGTTTTCTTTTATAAGGCAAGGCGTGTGTGTATATATATGTAGCTATTTGTGATTTTATGAATAAAAATCGGAGGGAGGCATTCGGTTGGGTGAGGTTTTTCTTTAATGTTGACACAGGTGAATGAATTCACTGTAAGACAGACCATTACATTATACCTAGTACTTACATATGAGTCAACTAACTTGTAGAAATAAAAATTCACACAATTTTACTTGCTGTTTTATTTACAGCGACTTGGCATATAATTTTAATAAGGAAAATAGTATAAAATACTTCATCTTATTACCTTTTTCCTCTTTTTTATGGAAAAAAATGCTAATGATATTAAACCTAAATAGAGTAAAAGGGTTTCAAAGAGACATAATTTGTTAGTTAGGCAAATGATCAGTAAACATATAAGTATTGTTTTATCAATTTAGGATCACAGAGTCTATTTTGAATATAAATGGTATGAATTGATTTTATTGCGCTTTAAAACGGTCATGATGTGGTCCAGGGTCTTGAGACTATGTCCCAATAACAGGAATCCGCATTAGCAACCATCAGCTCATGGCGTTTGAACAGTCCTCTAGAGTTAATCTTGGATACACGGAGCTTGTATTGATCTTAAGGAAATATAAGGTTCCCAAATGTCCTTTACCACGGAAAATACTTGTCACTCATAGTGCTAAATATATCAGTATAATTCTGGACAGGAAACTGTCCTGGACATCAAACCTATAGTTATGTTCGGGATCATTGTCTAGTGGGATCCACTGGACAGGGCCACGAATAGATCAACCCTTGACTCTTTAAATTTAATGGCGCACCTAGTAGCGAATGCCATGAGGATGACGCTTAGTAAAGCATTATTTGTCATGCTGAGTTGTTTGCCGGTTGTTCTTCAATTGTAGCAAAACCACTGGCAACATGTAAAGCAATCAGACTTAGTACTATTAACAGATGGCATTTATGGGCATGCGAGGATACTTAGGATCATAACTATTCCTGCCGATAATACTCCTTCCTCCAACGGAAACAGTATCTCTACTTTTAGTTCCAAAATGAGAAGGATAGCTGGTGATGAAATTTTCATTATTGAGTTTGGATACTTTGAATACCTCCTATCCTCTCTGATGATGATTACTGTATTCCCAATGCCACCATCATGAGATGATTTGGTTCCTTTATCTCAAATATTAACAGTATCTGTATCTTTTAGTTATGGTTCCAAAATGAGTTTGAGACCTATCCTCTCTGATGATGATTACTGTATTCCTAATGCCACCACCACAAGGGGATTTGGTTCCTTTATCTCAGAGGAATATTGCTTAGCATCTCAAACGTTAACAGTATCTGAATCTTTTAGTTACGGTTCCAAAATGGTTGGGAGAGTTGCATATTAATTGCAGAGTTTTGAATTAGATTTTCTTTTAGGCACAATGATAAATGTAGTGTTAGTGTCCTAGGGCCGAAATGGGAGCGTTAGTTCCAGGAACGTAAATGTTATTAAACCTTTAGTTATATGGAGGGTCTTTATATCGGGATATGTACTGAATAGGTACTCGAATTTCTCAAGCCTAAAAAGAGATCAACGACACTCCTTACAACGAAGACTAAAGATTATGAGATAAAATCCACCTTTATGCTTCCTAATTTCAGAACATTTCCGCCTGCATTCCAACTGGATTTGGTATTATCTATTATCTGGAGATATCCGTGTATTTACGGATAGCCACGCTTCTGTTAATGGAATAGCGAGTGGATTTACGACATGTGGCTTAACCGTATAATATCAGGTGAATCTAAATGAGATAGCGAGACGTTCTAGGATAACGCTTATATGGCTACTTGAAGTCGGTAATAATCAGGATAACTGTAGAGCCGATGTAGGCCAGGCGGTATTCGCTGATTAATGAAGAGGCGATTTACCCCTTTCCTGGTATTCTTCTTGCAAATTGCAGGGCGATTGTGCAACATAAACTGTATGTACTTGAAAAACCTTTCCTCAAGTGCTTAGAAGAGTTATCGAGTATGAATCTAAAAAACACATCCATTCCTTAAATAAAGAATCTTGTTGGAATCACCTGCTGTTTAGTTTTTTGGGTATCGCAACAATATCAGAATTTGAATGAATCCAAGAGTGACTGTCCACGTGATTGACGGTGGATCTTCTGCCAAAACAATTGTCAATGTTTACTGCGATCAAAATCAGTACTATTGGCAGATGGAATAAACGGGCGTAGGGACATGATAGGATACTTGAGATCCTTCCTATACTCTCTGAAAATGTTAAGTACAGTATTCCTAAACCCAACTTCATGATTTGGTATTTATCCCAGCGGTTTATTCAGAGATTCCCTTCTCGAAAAGGAACAGACGGTTCCTAAATGGAAGAAAAAGTTGGTGGTGGCATTTGTTTTAAAGAGTTTGGCATTATAATTCCTTTTAAAATTCAACATTGAATGTAATATTACTCTGGCTAACTGAAGGTAAACTGCCTTGGCACTGTAGTATATTTGGCAGGGATATTCAAACGTATATTTTTCGGAGTTTGAAAGTATAAGAGACCGTTATGTTTAAGCGATACCACCTTATTCATAAGGCTACATCGCATACAGCTCAGTGACTTAGTGTAGATTATCACTGGACATTATCACTGGAGTAAATGCCAGACGCATTCGAATTCCTTCAAATGATATCTGTAGAAGCTGTCATAATGAAGAGAATGATATGATCGTGCCCTGCACTGAAGGTAAAGCGAGTACGTACTTTAGGACGATCGTTCTTTATATAATTTACTTTCAGCCTTCTCTCTTTCAGATTTAGTTATGCTGATATTTGATTGGATGTACGACCAAATCACAATGAATGATCACATCTTGACATCTCATTTTTTTTTTGGTTCCAGCAACAGCAACCACAACTAGAAAATTCGGTCATTACAACGAAATCATTCAGGTGACAACAAATACGATTGTCACAACGCATTTCTTTTCTCTATGTAGTCATTCATCAAACTTTCTGTTTTGCCCAAAAATTTCCATCGAAAGTCAACGCTCATAGCAATTAAACAAAGGCTGTCAGTTGTTTTAAAACTTAAAAAACTGCAATTCATTTAATTACACACACAAATTCCAAACCTAAAACTTACAACAAACTTATTCATAAGAGTATAATGACAAATGCGCATCTATCATGGTGAACCATAAATTAAAAGGTCATTGGAAAGTTAACACCTCATGAAAACCAGCAACAGGCAACAATAAAAATAATAATAATGCTAATAATGTGGCAGCAGGCAAACCAAGCAACAAGTGGACGACGCAACACTTTCAAAAGAAAATCTGCACTTGTACAACAAACTACCGCTTACAACAGCAACAACATATTTATTTATTTAATGTTTGTACTTGATGGTTGTTGTTAATTCCTCAGTTGCCGCCTTTGGTTGCTGTTTTAAAATAAAAATAAAAACCAACAAAAAAGACAATAAAAGGCTGGCCAAAAACATTTTGTTGTTGCTGTTATTGTCGTTGTTGTTGTTTTGTAAATGTCTTCATTAAGCATTTTAACAAACAACTACAAACATTTAAATGTTTTTGCAACAATATTTCCTTGTTGCATGTTGATTTTATGTTTAAGATTATGAAAATGATTTTTATTTCATTCGCCTGTTGTTTTTTGTGTTCATTTAAGTTGTTGCTTGTCTTTATTATAGATATTTTAGCAGGAAAATGTTGGTTTGTTGTAGCAACAGAATATTTTAGCAGTTGCAAATAAGTAAAAAGCTAAATCGCAAAAAATGCACTAAAAATTTATTACACTTACACACAGCTGAACAAATGAAGAAAGGAATTTACACAAAAACCCAAATTTTAAATTCATTTAAAATTTGGGTTTTTTTTATTAAAAAACTGTCATTAGAAAACTGCTGTCTGTACTTTTGTACTATACACCACCTTCTTAAGAAAACAATTTTTTCGAATCATTTTCAAATAATATTGTCACCTCAAACCAGGGGTTTTCCAGTAAAGATTTTAAAAAGAATTTTCAAACCTGAGAAAATCAACATAAATTTTTATGTTTGGGAAAGGAGTACCAAAAACGAAGACCTTAGTTTAAATAACATACTTTTGTAAGTTTATAGATGAAATGATACAGGACTTTTCTAAGCTGGCTCAAAATGGACTTATAAACTTATTGGAAGATGTTATAACTTATGCAAGTACCGGCAACTATAAGTTTTCTTACATACAACAACAGCTCTATCTCAGATAGCCTCCCAGATCACCAATGGCTTCAATCAGCAACGGCCGTGTCAACGCACCATCATCGCCGCACTGTCATTAATCAGCATCGATCACTCGACACTCCCAAATGATATCAAATGCTGGATAGCCAACTATCTATGTGGAAGACATGCGTTTGTCGAGTTCAGAGGTCAGAAATAAAAATACCGCAAGATAAAAATGGGCGTGCCACAAGGAGGAGTACTATCACCGATACTCTTCAACATATATCTTGCCAAGCTTCCTGTACACCCCCCCCAAATATCTCTATGGTGTCGTATGCAGATGATTGTACTATTATTTCATCAGGTGTCTACATCGACGACATAATTGCCAAAATCACCCGATACCTGGCCATCATAACAGACTTTTTTCAGGAACGCAAACTAAGGTTATCTGCTCCGAAATCCTCGGTGTACCTTTTCACCTTTTGGACTAAAGAAGTAAGGACGGCGCTCAAAATCTCAGTCGAAGGTCGAACTATTTCCACGGTTCATAACCCGAAAATTTTAGGGGTAGTCTTCGACAGCCTCCTTCACTTTTCAAGACACGCAACCTGCATTAATCAAATTAGAAATAGGAACAAGGTCCTTAAAGCTCTAGCTGGCACTTCTTGGGGCATGAACAAAGATTGTAGCGACATACAAGGCGATTGGTCGCTCTCTTCTCAATTACGCTGCCCCAGTATGGACCTCATTTCTTAGCGACACCCAATGGCGAGGTTGACAAACGGCCCAAAATAATGCTCTCCGGATCGCAAACGGTTGTGTCAAGATGATGAACGTGGATCATAATGTATTGTTGACTAGACAGTTCCTGTTGGCATGCCATCTTCCAAGTCACACCAACCATCAGATTCTGATGCAGAATCCCCTTTCCCGACACATCCGGATGGACTTTCGACGCTTTCGCAGCGACATCCAAGACATCATACCATCGGACGTCGACCGATTGTCTATTGCAAGTACTCGAAAATTGTTGCATCAAAAGGCGGTTACTGAAGCCATTAATGGCTACAGATGCAACAGAGTCCTAAACGAACACCCCCTGCGATATCGGATTGTGAGAGACAATTACCCAGGCATTCAAGAACTATATTAGCACAATTAAGAGCCGGTTGGTGCAGTTTCCTCAACTGCTACCGAGAACGAATCGTTCCTGGCACTTTAAACCGTTGGCCCGCCTGTCACCAAAGTCCTCACGATACAATGCACTTATTTTCCCACCAGGTCGACAAATTTGCGCCCCATAGACCTGTGGTTAAGACCAACTTAGGTGGCGCAGTTTCTCCATCTCCCACTACCACCTACTGACATCAAGACAAATAATTGTAATTTCAGGAAAGAACAATCGGTTACAGTCGAACTGTTACAACAACATCAAGTTTTCTTTTGATATTTGTAAAGTGAAAAGATACAAAATAGAAGTTGCAAATCTATGGGACGCTTACCTCTTCAACAACGAACTTCATCAACGCAGTGTCAGACTTTCAGTCAAGATTTATCATCAGCGACGAGGCCCATTTTAATATTAACGGATATGTAAACAAACAAAGTTCTAAGATGGTTCAATTTATTCACGAAGGATCATTACATCCACCCAAAGTCATTGCCAGGTGCACCATTTTCGAGCAGGACTTATATCTCTAGAAGACTAGGGTAACACGACTGTTGTGATTAGTGATCGATTCAGAGCCATTATTGACAAGTTTTTGTTGCCGCAAATTGATGAATTATGACTCGATGAGATAAAGGATGGTGCAAATGCGCACATATACTCTATAAGGGAACTCGTTTAATGTTGCCATTTGGCGATTTACGGTGATCGAAAAGATTTATCAATCAGAGCGCTCCAGACATCTTTCTTTGGACGCTTTTTGAAAACCATGCTTGTATGTTGTTAAAGAGAATATTTGACAAAAGTCTAAGAACTTATATCCCGAAGTTTTCTTAAGAACGGTTGGAAATGCGGAAAAACGAGCCCAAATGATCATGATCAACTGCGCGGCTCTTCTTAACTATTTCATCATCAAAAGTAATAGAAAAATGGATAAAACAAATAAACATTTAAAGACATTCATTTATAATTCATGTGAATTATACACAAGTATCAAAAAACCGCCCTTCCTAATCCAGACGACTTCGTAAATCTTTTGGTCCCGTGAGAACCAACCAGTACTTCTCACAAATTTGACTAAATTCGTCAGTGACTCATATTTGAGGCAGTCCAGATCATGAAAGCGGCCTGTACCAAAACATCTTCTGCACTTTTGAAGAGCGAGGCAGTCACATAAAAGATTTTGAACCGATTTTACATTTTATTTTTGTAAGTTGGGCCAGGGAATAAATTCAATTCAGAAGAATTTCGACTCTTGTATGTTGAAGGTCTTGATTGCAGCAAGGTTATCAAAGTACAAAGATATTCAAGTTCTATGCCCCGAGTTTTGATTATCGAATTCTACTCGTGGCTGTATAGATGACATAAATTTCCGCTTGAAAGACGGTAAAGGTTTCGGGTAATGTGACATAAGGAAAAAGGGTTGTCAGAGAACATTCGCTAGCCAGTGTCCGCTTTCATCTTAGAACCGCCAGTATAAACTGAGATCATGTCGCACTGGAGCACAGATAGTGTGTCAAAAATCGGCAAATTTAAAAAACCGGTTTCCGGTTTAACCGAAAATGTGTGTTTTTAAAAAAACCGGTTTTTATTATTGACTTTAAAAAAAACTGTTTAAACGGTTTATTTAAACGGTTATATTAAACCGGTTTATATTAAATTTTTGTAAAATTTATTTTTATTTGTGGACGCTAATAGGAAATGCGTTAAGAATTGTGTACTAAATCATCAGAAATTAAGCATTTTTGAATTCTTAAGGCACTATCTTTATGCAATTATTTTATATCTCTTAAGAAATGTTGTCAAAAGCTAAAATTTTCTATAAAATAAATCAATACTTTTTTTTTTAAAATGGTATCGAAGTTTTTCATAAATATGTTTGAATGAGCTTTAGAAAATATATTTCATTAAAACCGGTTTGTCAAAAAACCGAAACCGGTGGAGTTTAGAAAAAACCGGTTGACTGGTTTTCGGTTTTGGATATTCTAAGTACAGAGTATGCGGCACATCCAATTCTGTATGTAATAATGTCACTTCCTTTTAAAAATGGATTGTATGAAATAATGGATTGTATGAAATAATGTCACTTCCTTTTAATTATAGAATTCTTTTCGGTTTAGGATAGGATTCTTGACGTTGAGGGTATAGTACGATCTACACGCAGAGAAAAAATATAATTGGGCATGGTTACTGTAACCATTTATATAGTGTTAAAAGTTTTTTAACTATATTATAGTCACAGTAACCATTTACATGATTGTGGTAACCATAATATGGATAACTTACGATTCACATGATTGTCTCAACCATATATATGGTTACAGTAAACATATATATGTTTGTGGCAGCAATATTTATGATGAATAATTTTATCATAATATGTTGTTCTCAGATTATGATAAGCCTTAAGCCGAGAGCACCATAATATGATAAGTCCTTCATCATATAAATGGTTGTCACAAACATATATATGTTTACTGTAACCATATATATGGTTGAGACAATCATGTGAATCGTAAGTTAACCATATTATGGTTACCACAATCATGTAAATGGTTACTGTGACTATAATATAGTTAAAAAACTTGTAACAATATTGAAATGGTTACAGTAACCATGCCCAACTATATTTTTTCTCTGCGTGTATGTAAGAGAAAGCATGAGATCAATTTCATCAGAGAACAATCCCGAGCTAGAGCACGTTTCCGTCAGTGTAGACCGAGATCGCGTCAGGACACATTTTGCCGCTCAACAACAACATCGCTACAGTGTTTTTGGGCCACAAGACAACCAATGTTTTCAAATACAAAATGCTTACATTTCATTGTTAGACTAAGAACCTTTCAAACTGTCTAATATAAGCGGAATTTAGCATTGCAGTACACTAAATGTACTTTTTTAAGTAAACATAGACGTAAATAAGTGCATAATTATTTCCACATTTATTTATTTGTCGTGTGCCCAGACATTCTCATTATAATAACATTTGCAATTATTGTTGTTTGTTTGTTTTTTATTATTCAATTCATTATCTAATTCTTTGTTTTTTTTGCAGCTTTTTGCTTTCATAAATATTACACCTAAATAATAATAAAACACACAGTAACAACAACAACGACGACAAAGACAATAAAACTGATGTAATTTGCAATTGAGTTCAATGTGATGTTTGGCAGTTTAGAGTTTATAGTGTCATTAACTAAATACGCATTTCAATAAAGTGCGCTTGCTGGCTACGCTATCAAAACAATAACAAGAACACAAAGCTAAACAATAACAACAACAATTCGCATGAAGCAAAAAAAATAAAAGAAAACAATTGATAACAACAACAGAAGTAGTAGTAAATGTATTTGCTCTCCTCCCTCTTTTGCTCTTTCCCCAACAATGGCGCTTTAATGCAAAAATACCGTTTTATTTACAAAGACAATTATTATTATTGTTGTTGTTGTTCAAACGATTTCCATACGACACGTGTTGCAGTTTTTGTAGTAATTTGTATAGAGTAAATGGATGAGTGAGGGTATGTTTGTGTGTGATGATAGTGCATGAAAGTACTAAAGTGCAGCAATGTATTAAAGAGAATTAAAGGAATTAATTCATAAAAAGTATTGTGTTCTAGTTATGCCAAAATAAATATAAGAAATATGAGTATCATTTAAAAGGTCTTTGAAAAGGCTATCGAATAGCATAAAAATAAACCATTTTTTTAAATTCTATATAAAAATTTGTTACTTACTTTATGGATTTAAAAAAAGAAAAATTAAATTTTTTAATTATTTTAGATATCTGTTAGTTTGAAAAAATACATGTGTTTTTTACATGTTACGGTAAATAAATAGTTGGTAGCTTTTTATATATTTGTCTTTTATATTTTTCTTATTTGCTCGATATCTGGAAATTGTCAGTTTAATCAGAACCTTTATATTGTAGCTGCCTTTGTCTATTTAAACTATTAAATGATTCATATCAGTTCAGTTTTCAATTTATATTTTTTTCTTTCATAAACACACACATGCTTTATTAAAGTATCGGTCTTCTTAAACTTTTTTTCCCGCTGCAGCTGTTAAATTTCATTTGCAGTTTTTGTTTTGTTGTTTTATTTGAAAATATTAATTTTTAATTAATCAAGTTTGATTTCTTTGTTTTGAATTTAAACAAGACTGCTGCTGCTGCAATGCAAAATTATTTCATCATTCATATTTTCCTTTCATTGTGATTAATTATTGTAGATTTTAGAATTATGTTATTTTTTGTGGCTCTTTCGTAAGTAATTATCCATTTAACCTTTATTAGATTTTTTTGTTGTTATAAAATGATGCGTTAAATGCAATTGTTTAGCAGTAATATGAAAAATAAATAAATAAAAATAAAATAAACTCATAAAAAATCTAATTTTAAAAATGATTCAAAACGTTGATAAGTAATTTATACACAAAGTTTTAATTAGAAGTTTAAGTCATTCATCAAATTAATTGAAAAAGAAAAAAATGAGAATCTCTACATCATCAGTAAATGCAAAAATTAAATATTTATAGACATGAGTTAGGTTGCTTTAGAATTGAAATTGTGTTTGCAAAAAATTTCATTAGTTAAGGGGAAATTTTTGAAGCTGCTATAGTTTTAAATAATTTTTAGCTGATGTCATAAATTTTTTTGATTTTAATATTCATTTACTAAACCTTTGATTTATTATTTCAAAATAGAAACAATAAATTTAAAATATTTCACATAAACATAAAAATCGAATAGAAAAATAGAAATATATTGTTTAAAAATCCCTTTTTAAAGACCTCATTAAAACAAAATAAGAAAAAAAGACAAAGACTCTAAATAAAAGACAAACAGACAAATAGATTCTTAAATACAGCAGGGTTGCGACTAACATTAAATGTACATATTAGGGTGCGTCTGGTTTGAAACATTATGAATATTTTGATGCTCCCAAGGTCTAATATTGTTCTCCATTATATCTAAAAATCAAATGCTACAAATTTGAGCAAAATCGGAAAACGTTTAGAAGAGTTTTGGGTCAAACTAGTAATATTTTCAAAAAATATTTTAAAAATTTTATTTTTAAAAAAAATCCAATTAAACCTAGTTGTTGTAATTCATTTAAACAGGATGTTGGAATACATATCCATACAAAGTTACTTTGTGGTGTGGATTTTAAGCTGGCGGCGTTATTGGTCCATATTTTTTTTTGAGAACAAGCCCATAATCGTCAACGCTGATCTCTATAGATCGATGATTGCACAGTTCAACAAAATCGAACAAATTTTGGAGGCTTTTTAAACCACTACACAATTTTGATGTATTGTGATTCCAGTAGTACAAAAATGGTAGAATTTTTAAATTCTATGGATAGATTTTTTTTTTAAATTTTTTTGATGTTTCTCCACATAATTTATGATAACTTAAAGAGGGTTAGACTGCTATTATTGAAGTAAACTTAAAAAATTTCAAATTTACATAGCCTTTAATCTGTTAATATATTTAATTTTAATCGGCTAAGTAGTTTCGGAGTTATAATACCAAACTTCAGCAAAAAATATATTTTTTACATGAAAATAGCAAATTTTTGTGTTTTAAAAAATTCATAAAAAATCGAAAACGACATAACTTGTTCAGGTTTATTACTTTGTTGCAAAGTTGCATATAATAGCAACAAAATGAGATATCGATCATACAAATCGATTGATTATTTTCAAATTTATTCACAATTAAGTGAATTCGCTCATTTTCAAAAAATTTAACTTTTTTGTTTGATATATATAAAATTGAGTAGTTAATGTTCTTTCTTCGATTGATTGAATATTGAAAACATTTTCCCCATGCTATGTACAAAATTTATCATATATATTGCGTTTCAATCGGCTCAGTAGTTTCGGAGTTATAATAACAAATTCAAACAAAAAAATATATTTTTCACGTGAAAATATAAAATTTTTTTGTTTTAAAAAAATCATGAAAAATCGAAAGCGGCAGAAATTGTTTAAATTTATTGATTTATTGCATAGCCACATGTAATAGGAACAAAATGAGATATCGATCATAAAAATCAATGGATTACATTCGAATTTATTCACAATTAAGTGAATTCGCTTGTGTTCAGAAAATTGTATGTGCGTACAAGAGTGTACTTTTATGTGGGTTTTGTTTTTGTTAAAATTTTTGTTTTGTTTTCGATTTTTTATGAGTTTTTTAAAACTCAAAAACTTGCTATTTTCACGTAAAAAATTAATTTGTTGCTCCAGTTTGGTATTATAACTCCGAAACTACTGAGCCGATTAAAATGCCATATATTAACAGATTAAAGGCTATGGAACTTTTCTAAGTTTACTTAAATAATATTGGTCTAACCCTCTTTAAGTTATCATAAATTATGTGGAGAAACATCTAACAAAATTCACAATTTTAGAAAAAAAATTTTAAAAAAAATCTATCCATAGAATTTAAAAATTTTACCATTTTTATACTTAGGTAACCATGATGCATCAAATCTATATAATGGTTAGTGAAGCCTTTTTTTTTTGCTTTTGATCTGTGTGATTTGAGGTCATGGTCATTTCGTGTGGAGGTGATGTGAACTGGACACCAAGATCGTCCGTTAGACTTTTTCTTGTGGAGTTTTCTTAAGTCAGCGGCCCTTAAAGCCAACATTAACCATGGCATCGGTCAAATTTAGCTAAATTATGCGCCAGAGTGTAAGAAATTTTAAATTACAAACACGTAAATATTAGAAATAATAGAAAATAGGCCACCCTAATATACATATGTCTCATCTGTTATAGACATAAAATAATATTTCTTTTTGTTTTGTTTTTTTCTGTATTCAATTTTACATTTTAAATGCAACAAAATCATTTATTTATTTATATTCCAATGTATTTTGACTTAATAATAGACGCATGAATAAAACAGAGACGAAAAAATAACATAAAAATTGTAAAGAAATCTGTTATAAAAAGTGCGTAGACCTTTGGTAAAGGTATCAAAACGCCAACGATACAGATAGACAAACAAACGCTTGAGTGAACGAACGACTGCAGCATTTATAGCAAGGAAGGTGTATTCACTCTTAAAACTGGCAGAGACATGAAATTTTATTTGTATTTTTTTCTTTCTTCTTCTTTCAACTGTTATACATAGAAAACAGCAGGAGTGCCAGTAAATCATATAAATTATTTGTTATTTTTTTGTTTCTTTTTACAATCTACAATTTATTTTTATCATAAAAAAAATACACTCACGCACTAACTCACGTGAATATTGGCTAGTTTACAAGGCACATGCGTAAAATTTTAACAAACTAACTAACGAGCTAATTGTCAAGGGCCGTTAACAACTGAATAATATTTAATGCAGCTAAATAATGTGGCCAATATTTTTTTTCTCATTATATTGTGCCTTATTTTATCTTGAAATAATTTTAAATTTATTTTAGGCACAAACGGTAGTTAAATTGCTAAGCTACTTTACTTGTTTGTGGTTTACCTTTTTAACTTTAGCTTTAAGCTTTTAAATATTCTATCCCCTCATCTTTTTAAGTTTAGTGCTTGCAAATGCATGCAAATTTCAATTACACCACACGCACTAGTGCGTTTTTAAAATGCACGTTCCTTTTTTTTATGTTTCAAATGCCTATTTTATCTCTAGAAAAATACATCATATTTACCGCAATCGGATAAAAACCTAACATGTTTAAAATTATTCCAACTTGTAGCTAAATATTATAATCTAATGGCGAACATTTGCTGAAGCAAGCGTGACCAAAAGGGGGAAAAACAAGTTTCCACGTTTTTAATAATTTCTTGCTAATTTAAGGGTTTTATGTGGATTTAGCTGGAGTTAGACACTTGTTTGTATAGAAAATGTTGTGTATAACAGTAATTTCAATAGGACATTTTTTGTATAACATTGTTTTCCATAGAATATTTTCTGTATAACAGTGTTATCTATTGACAATTTTCTGTATAACAGTTTTTTCTATAGACAGTCGTTAATAACAGTTGTTTTCCAGAAAAATCTGTGTATAATAGTTTTTGTTAATATATGTATTTTATGTAGAAAATTTAGTGTATAACAGTTTTTTATATAGAATTTTTTTTTGTATATATCACTTTTGTGAATGTAATTTTAATAGAACATTTTCAGTATAACAGTTTTTTCTACAAAAAATCTTGTGTATAACAGTTTTTTCTATAGAAAATTTAGTGTATAATAGTTTTTCTATAGAAAATTTAGTATATAAAAGTTTTTTCTATAGAAAAGTTTGTGTATAACATTTTTTTCTATAGACAGTTTTCAGTATAACAGTTTTTTTTTAAAAAAATTCTGTGTATAACAGTTTTTATTAATATAAAATTCTCTGTAAAACTGTATTTTCTTAAGAAAATTTTGTGTATAAAAGTTTTTTTATATAAAATTATTTTTGTATATACATATCTCTTTTGTGTATAAATGTACTTTCTACAGAAAATCTTGTGTATAACAGTATGTTCTATAGAAAAGGTTGTGTACAACAGTATTTTCTATAGAAAATTTAGTGTATAACAGTTTTTTCTATATACAGTTTTCAGTATAACAGCTTTTTTTCTTGAAAATTCTCTGTATAACAGTTTTTATTAATATAAAATTCACTGTAAACGTATATTTTCTACAGAAAATTTATTTTTTTATATAGAATCCTTTTTGTATATAAGTATTTTGTGATGAAATTTTACAGGTGTTTTGTTATTGTAACAAAAATTTTAATACAAGTAAAATGTACACTCAAAGTGTACATTTTCACTTAATTGTACAATTCACTTAATTGTGAATAAATACGAAAATAATCCATCGATTTTTGTAAGCGATATCTCATTTTGTTCCTATTACATGTGGCTTTACGATAAAGCAATAAATCTAAACAATTTCTGCCGTTTTCGATTGTTCATGATTTTTTTAAAACAAAAAAAATTTATATTTTCACATAAAAAATATTTTATTTGCTTCGATTTGTTATTATAACTCCGAAACTACTGAGTCGATTAAAATGCAATATATATGTGGAAATTTGTACATAGCATGGGGAAAATGTTTTCAAATGTCAGTCAATCGAAAGAAGAATATTAAGTACTCAATTTTATGTATATCACACAAAAAAGTAAAATTTTGTGAAAATGAGCGAATTCACTTAATTGTGAATAAATTCGAAAAGCATCAATCGATTGTTATCTTCCATATCTCATTTTGTTGATATTATATGCGGCTTTGCAACAAGTCTAAACAATTTCTGCCATTTTCGATTTTTCATGATTTTTGTAAAACAAAAAAATTGGATATTTTCACATAAGAAATATATTTTTTGCTTTAATTTGTTGTTATAGCGCCGAAACCACTGAGCCGATTAAAATGCAATATATATGTGAAAAATTTACATAGCATGGGGAATATGTTTTCAAAATTCAATCAGTCGAAAGAAGAACAGTAACTACTCAATTTTATGTATATCAAATAAAAAAGTAAAATTTTGTGAAAATGGGCGAATTCACTTAATTGTGAATAAATTCGAAAATAATCAATCGATTTTTATCTTCGATATCTCATTTTGTGTTTATTATACGCGGCTTTGATATAAAGTAATTAACCTGAACAAGTTCTGCCGTTTTCGATTTTTCATGATTTTTTTAAAACACAAAAATTTGTTTTTTCACATAAAAAATATATTTTTTGCTTAGATTTGTTATTATAACTCCGAAACCACTGAGCCGATTAAAATGCAATATATAAATAGATTCAAGGTTATGTAAGTTTGAACTTTTGTAAGTTTACTTCAATAATATCGGACTAACACTTTTTGAGTTATCATAAATTATGTGGAGAAACATCTGAAAAAATTCACAATTTTAGAAAAAAAAATTTAAAAAAATCTATCCCTAGAATAAAAAATGTGTACTATTTTTGTACTTAGATAGCCATGATGCATCAAATCTATAGAGTGGTTAGTGAAACCTATTTTGCTGTTGACCTGTGATATTCATACTTGGATATATGGAAATTAAAGACAGGAACTTTGAGGGAAAAACTGTTAATGGTTCTATATCATTGTCAATAAAATAAAGAAATTTGTACCGACTTGCATCAAAACCTGAAATATCTGCCAGTGTTAATGTTTCGAGACTGGACATTAGCCTCTTGGTATACATGCTCGTAGGCTACAACTGGAGCTGAAGCTGTAACAACGAAAGGAAGATAATCAGAACTTCTCAGCCTTCATTTACTAGCTCTTTATATAGTAAAATGTTAGCTTCAATTGTTGGTCAAATTTTAGATGTATTTGTAGCTCTTTATGTGGTCTAATTTTAACTTCAATCGTAGGTCTTTATGTAGTCAAAATTCAGCTTCAATCGTAAATCTATACTTAGTAAGATTTTAGATTTTATCGTAGCTCTTTAAGTAGTCAAATTTCAGCTTCAATCGTAGTTCTTTATGTAGTCAATGTTTGGTTTAAATCGCAGGTCTTCATGTAGTCAAAGTTTGGCATGACAACGTATGACTCTATGTAGTCATTGTTTGGCTTCAATCGTAGGCCTTTAAATAGTCAAATTTCAGCTTCAATCGCAGTTTTCTATGTGGTCAAAGTTTGGCTTCAATCGAAGGACTTTATGTAGTCATATTTTTGCTTCAATCGTAGGGGTTTATGTAGTCAAAGTTTAGCTTCAATCGTAGCAGTTTACTTCGTAATATTTTAGCTTCTATCGTAGTTCTTTAAGTAGTCAAAGTTTAGCTTCAATCCTAGTTCTTTATGTGCTAAAATTTTAGCTTCAATTGTAGCTCTTTTTGTAGTCACATTTTAGTTTTAAACGTATGTATGTCTTTATTTGGTCAAATTTTATCATCAATCATAGGTCTCTCGTTTCGGTGATCACTATTGGCCACTAGATTATGTGATTGCACACCATTAGATATCTTTTTATGATTATAATTGAAATTAGACACATTTAAAACCAATAATTTTGTAATTTTTCGATAAAAGAGTTCACATCAACATAACCCTATCCCGTGCAATTTACGTTACAATAAAATCATAATAATCTATAGAAAAAAATGTCTTTGGTCCTAACCAACCAAAATTGTGTATATTTGAGTAATTTACCATGCAAACTCTAACATTTTACCACTTTAAATTCTCACATTTTAGTGAAAATTCCATTAAAGATTCCCAACAAACTACACAAAACTTTATGGTTGAGGAGTAGTAGGGCAATATGACTGTTACTTTATGGCAAAATTTCTTACGCCAATTACACTCGTAAACAAACAAACACACATAACTTACGCACATTATGATCATTTACATACAATGACAAACTCATATTTACACAATTATATACATACACATATACACATACATATTAATGTATATAAAATTTAGTTAAATGGCAAAGAATCAACCAACAGCTGTTTGAGTTCTTGAAGCAGGCATTTACTAACTATGTCTAAGTATGTTTGTGGTACAAGTGCTATTACTTATGTGAATGTATGTACTAAAGTGTTGCAAGTACACACACACACATCCACCAACACTTAGTTAAGTGTTTAGTTGATGTAGTGGTATAAATATCTAAAGTCTAGACTTAAATTAGTTGCTTGTTGTAAGTTAGTAAATTGTAAGTATGAATTTTAAAATGCTGATATGCTGCTGCTGCTGCCGCCCCGACAACGTTACAATTGTTTAAGCAGTAATTTACTGGCAACTATAAAACATTTATCCTGTCATAATTTACAAACATTTTTGCATGAGTCATTATGTTAGAGAGAGCAACAAAGCAACATGTCACAAGTTTTCTAAATGTCTTTAAAATAGTTTATGCAAATACGTATGTAGTTTCAAGACACATTTTTAACATTTTATTAAAGCATAAAATATAGTGACAAATTTAATTAAATGAGAAGTAGCTGCTGTTTGAAATTGGAATTTTCAAAGTATACATTGAATTTTCTACTTAACTTAAAGTTATTTAAGCTTAATTTCACATAGATATCGGTTTTATAAGAGATTTGTTGGCATTATAGAGCAATTCCGGGACGACATTTGGATCCAGTTCCAATAGGCTACGTCTTTGGTGAATTGAGAGTGTACATGGATACAAATAGACAAAAAATTATATGGAGGAACGTTCTTCGTGAAATCGATTCAGAAAGTGATTCTGAGTAGATGGGTGTAGTTTTAGACTGGTAATGTAAAAGAACAGTATGAGAATTATATCAGCACAATTCGTATAAAATCAGTTTGTACATATCACAAACAAAAAAAGTGCAGTACAAAATAAACATTTAAAGTGACTACACTCTAGATTACTTGGGATGTATAAAGTAACCAATTGACTTCTATATGCACTAAAAAGAACACGTACGTGCCAAATGACCCAAAATATATAAATTGGAGGCAGCCAAGTGATCAGACATTAGTGGCAATTACAGTATCTAAGAGATACATTGACTTCTTGTAAAACTGCTGGGAAATGACTATTCACTACTAATACATTGACATTTTAACTCATTATTTTCAATCCGTAACTACATGCATAGAGAACATAGAGCGGAAACTCGAAAAAAACTCAAACAAAAAAATTACTCAAAATAATAACACATACGAGTGTTGTTTTTGTTTTCACATAGTTTTTTTTACTAATACATTCTCACCACTTAGGTTTTTGACAACTGAGTTAGGACTTTGACAGGAGAGTTTCCGCTCTATGCGTTTTCTCTATGACTACATGTATCTTTACAAAAACGAACTTAAATAAGTTATTACATTTAAGCACATTCCAATTACTTTCTTCATTTAACTTTAAACTCTCACAAGAATTTGTTGAATACATTAATTTTCTCAATTGCAAACGTAATTGAAACCAGTTTTCAGTTTTGCTAAACTGGTTTAGTTGAAAATTATTGATTATTAAAGCTGTAAGGGTGTCTAAAAATTTACGCATGATTTCAACTAAATTTACAGTATAGGATTATGTATGAAATACCATATTTAGCAAATTATCTACATGGCTTTGCTGGCATATACGCACTATTTACAGAGCTAAAGAGCTTAAATTTAACAACCTGAAGAGCTACTATTGAAGCTAATTGTACACCGAAACAAGAGGCCTACGATTAAAGCTAAAATTGGGCTAAATATAGAGTTATGGTTGAAGCTACAATTTGGCTAAATAATGAGCTGCGATTGAAGAAAAACTTTGACTACATAAAGTGCTACGATAGAAGCTGAAATATGACTTAATAAATGGCTTCCAAATTTATAGCTGAAGCTATAATTTTACTTAATATAGAGCTGCGATAAAAGCTTAAATTTTAATAATAAAGAGCTGCGATTGAAGCTCAAAATTTGACTACATAAAAAGCTACGATTGAAGCTAAACATTGACTTAATATAGAGCTGTGATTGAAGCTTAAATTTGACTTAATATAGAGCTGCGATTGAAGCATAAATTTGACTACACAATCGGATACGATTGAAGCTTAAATCTGACTTTATATAGAACTACAATTAAAGCTAAACATTGACTATATACCAAACTACGATTGAGGCTGAAATTTTACTAAATATAGAGCTGCGATTGAGGCTTAAATTTGACTTAATAATGAGCTACGATTCAAACTAAAATTTGACTATATAATCGGCTACGAATTGAGATTAAATTTGACATAATATATAGCTGCAATTGAAGCTTAAATTTGACTTAATAATGAGCTACGATTGAAACTAAAATTTGACTACATAATCGGCTCGAATTGAGATTAAATTTGACTTAATATATAGCTGCGATTAAAGCTTAAATTTGACTTAATATAGAGCGGCGATTAAAGCTTAAAATTTACTTAATAATGAGCTACGATTGAAGCTAAAATTTGACTATATAAACAGCTACGATTTGTGATTAAATTTGACTTAATATAGAGCTACGATTGAAGTTAAACTTTGACTATATACAGAACTACGATTGAAGCTGAAATTTGACTTAATAAAGAGCTACGACCGTATGTGAAACAAGAGTCCTAAGATTGAAGCTAAAATTTTACTACATAAAGAACTACAATTGAAGCTAAAATTTGGATAAATAAAGAGCTACGATTGAAGTTAAAATTTGACTACATAAAGTGCTATAATTGATGCTAAAATTTTACCAAATAAAGAGTTACGATTGAAACTATAATTTAGCTAAATAAAGAGCTGTGATTAAAGCTAAATTTTTACTACAAAAGAGCCACGATTGAGTCATAAGATTTTAGTTAAATAAAGATATGCAATTGAAGTCAAAATTTTACAGAATAAAGAGCTGCAATTAAAGCTAAAATTTGATTCACAAAGACCTACGATTAAATCAAGCTACATAATCTATGTCAATCATATAATCTACGGGCCAATTCTGATCACCGAAACGAGAAATGTACGACAGAAGCTATAATTTGACTACTTAAAGCAAACATTTTACCACATGAAAGCTACGATTGAAGCTAAAAATTTAACTATAGCTAGGGACACCCTCTACTTTAAAACCTCAGATTTTGTCTATAAAACTTTTACGCACGAAGTTTTCGTTTAACAAAAAAGCTGACTTCTTAATTACTTATTCAATTAACTTACAAATAAAGTGTTAAAATCTTTGAAGAAAAGAAAAAGATTAATGAAACAACTTTTTAACTTAATTTATTAATAAATTAAAAAATTTCAACATAAATTTCACTTGTTGGAGGGGGAGAACAATTGCACATGTGATGCATAACCAAGTGTCAAATTATGCGTTACGCATTGTTCAACACCGACGCATAGCGTGTTGCAGTATTTTTTTTTTTTTATAAATTTTTACACAAAAATAAAACACTCTTACATACAAATATATGAACATGCAACATTGTTGGTTGACTAAATTTTACCTTGTAGATAATTTTTGAAATTTTTTGACATTAATTTGACAAAGAAAGAATAATGAAACTACATACATACATACAACAAAACCAACAAAATATACAAAAAAAAAATTCGTTCCATTTGGTTGAATTTAATTTGTAGTTTTGAGTGTAGAGTGGATGAGTGGATTTTGTAATCCGGCAATGACACAAAACAAATTGCATTTGTCTTAATGACAGACAGCCAGACAGACAGACTAACGGCCAGTTGGATGTACGTACTAAGTGGCTGGCCACTAAAATTTTTAGACATTTTATAAGGTTAAATTTGAATTTAAAAAAAAACCTCACTTATGACAGACAACTTCAAACAAAAAAAATATGTGGAAACCTGTTAATTTGCTGCTAATTGTCTACGAATAAAAATAAATACAATAAAATTGTTCTTTCTATGAGCTCTATGTTGCTGCTAACTAATCGTTTCACTGTGAATAGATGAAATGTCTTTTTGTATTTATTTAATTAACAATGAAATTATGTATTAACAAAATGAGTTACAGTATTAACAATAATTATGTATGATCTGAATTTAGTGTGTCATTTTTATGTCACGTACTGTCATATAGTCCTGTCCAAAGCTAATTTGCTGTCTTTCTTACATGCCCCACAGGCAAAGACAGAAAACACATTTGTATGCTACAGCACATTCTTCTCTACAATTTTATAAATATGTACGAGTAGAGATGATGGTGGTGATGATGATGATCTTGTGGCATAAAGATTTCTATTCTTTTTTGTAAACACATACACAACTTCAAATAGATTTCCTTTAGTGTAACAAATTAAAGCCTTTTCATCTATTCCTTCCCTACTGTTTGTATCTGTTGGTTTTTATCTTTTCCAGTGTATGCGCTGCACGTTTTACTATCTGCGAACAAAGATCTTGTTTATGACTTTGTGTTGTCACTAAACAACTGTCTACAATGATTGCAATGATTACGTTTGTCAGCCTATTGTTCACATCTATACGATGTAACACGGTTGCTACATAATGCGATTTAGTTGCATTATAGTGAATATAGGAAGATTAGCTTTATATGTTGGCTAACAATTATAATTAAACATAAATGGTCTTTGTTCTACAGATATCGTGAAGAAAATTCAAACAAATTCTGCACACATACACTCGGAGACCCCTGGGGTCCATGGTGATTCTCTTCGAAAAGAATAGGAAATAAAATGTTGTAAACAGTAGCTCCTATAACACAATTCAACAGCAAAAAAAGGCTTCGCTAACCACTATATAGATTTGATGCATCATGGATACCTAAGTAAAAAAAATGGTAAAATTTTTGAATTCTAGGGATAGATTTTTTTAATTTTTTTCAAAAATTGCGAATTTTGTGTTTCTCCACATAATTTATGATAACTCAAAAAAGGATATTCCGATATTACTGAAATAAACTTCGAAAAGTTCAAATTTACATAGCCTTTAATCTGTTTATATATTGCGTTTTAATCGGCTCAGTGGTTTGGGAGTTATAATAACAAATTGAAGCAAAAAAAATATTTTTTACGTGAAAATAGCAAATTTTTGTGTTTTAAAAAAATCATGAAAAATCGAAAACGGCAGAAATTGTTCTGGTTTATTACTTCATGGCTTTGCGGTATTATAGCAACAAAATTATATCTCGATTATAAAAATCGATTAATTATTTTCGAATTTATTCACAATTAAGTGAATTCGCTCAATTTCACAAAATTTAATTTCTTGATTGATATACATAAAATTGAGTAGTTAATGTTCCTCTTTCGATTGATTAAATATCGAAAACATTTGCCCCATGCTCTGTACAAAATTTTACGTATATAATGCGTTTTGATCGGCTCAGTAGTTTCGGAGTCATAATAACAAATCGAAGCAAAAAATATATTTGTTATGTAAAAATATCCAATTTTTTTGTTTTAAAAAAATCATGAAAAATCGAAAACGGCAGAAATTGTTCGGATTAATTGCATTTTTGCAAAGCCACGTATAATAGGAACAAAATGAGATATCGATCATAAAAATCGATGGATTATTTTCGAATTTATTTACAATTAAGTGAATTTGCTCATTTTCACAAACTTTTACTTTTTTGTTTGATATACATAAAATTGAGTAGTTAATGTTCTTCTTTCGATTGATTGAATTTTGAAAATATTTTCCTCATGCTATGCACAAATTTTCACATATATATTGCGTTTCAATCGACTCGGTAGTTTCGGAGTTATAATAACAAATTGAAGCAAAAAATATATTTTTTATGTGAAAATAGCAAATTTTTTTGTTTTAAAAAAATCATGAAAAATCGAAAACGGCAAAAATTGTTTGGATTTATTACATTATCGCAAAGCCATAGGAACAAAATGAGAGATCTTCCATAAAAATCTATGGATTATTTTCGAATTTATTCACAATTAAGTTAATTCGCCCATTTTCACAAAATTTAATTTTTTGATTGATATACATAAAATTGAGTAGTTAATGTTCCTATTTCGATTGATTAAATATCGAAAACATTTGCCCCATGCTCTGTACAAATTTTTACGTATATAGTGCGTTTTAATCGGCTCAGTAGTTTCGGAGTCATAATAACAAATCGAAGCAAAAAATATATTTGTTATGTAAAAATATCCAAATTTTTTGTTTTAAAAAAATCATGAAAAATCGAAAACGGCAGAAATTGTTTAAATTTATTGCTTTATAGCAAAGCCAGATGGAATAGGAATAAAATGCGATATCGACCATAGAAATCGATGGATTATTTTCGAATTTATTCACAATTAAGTGAATTCGCTCATTTTCAGAAAATTGAGTGTACATTTTATATGTGTTTTGTTTTTGTTAACATTTTTGTTACAATAACAAAACACATGTAAAATTTCAACTTTTCTAAGTCTACTTCAATAATATCGGACTAACCCTTTTTGAGTTATCATAAATTATGTGGACAAACATCTAAAAAAATTTAAAATAAAATTTTTAAAAAAAATCTATCCATAGAATTCAAAAATTATACCATTTTTGTACCTAGATAGCCATGATGCATCAAATCTATTTAGTGGTTAATGAAGCAACTTGGCCAACAGCTAATTCAGACTTGGTAACACCGCTTAACTTTATATGGCAATAATTTAGGTAAGAGTCCGCCAAACAAGTTTTGTTAAGATTTTTTCCAAAAAAATAGCTTTCTCATGCAATTTTTTTGAAAAAATATAGGAAGAAAATTAGTTTTTACTTTTTCTTAGAATAATTCCCAGGGACTCCTATTTTTTTACTAACAATATTCATCAAAGTTGTAGCCACGGTAAACCTGAACAAGTCTTGTAAACATATCAATGCATTCTGTTTCAATTTGTAGCTTAACAATTTTTTGTTAAAATACTGTCGTGATCGTGTGTTTTTTGCAATGTTGCACTGTGTAATTAATTGCTTTTGGTGTCGGTTCTAACTTCTCTCTATAGAAATGAGTTCATGATTCTTCTTGTCTTTTAAAATGATCTTCTATATCGATCTTCATATATAAATATGTTGAATTCGTGTTTATCACAATAACGCTTGAGTCCCAGGATTATTGGAATTCAAACATATCTCTTCATGTGTTTAATCAGGCACGAACTATGGGAAATGAACTAGGTGATGTCATTAGATAACTTAACGCTAAAGATTTGATCTACTAAATAGTCCGGATATTAAGCAGTCACCATGTCCACGCGTTTCTTTTGCACACAAGGCAAATAAAGAAAAGTTGAATCAAAACTGCATGACTCATGCTATCATAATCTTTATCCACTATCATAATTTGACTGTTAATATCCAATAATCGGAGTTGTCATAGAATCCAATCATTAATTTTAATTTAATTAATTAAATTCTTTATCGATTTAACAAAAAATTACATTGGATTTCATAAGTCAAACGTAATGTTTTTGTCGTTTTCAAAACCGATTCCGACAATGATTGGATTCTATGACAACCCCGATTCGGGATTCACCTAAACTTATTCCCAGCAACTTCGTGCATAAACTAAAAGCTGTTCGTTCATAGAATTCCCTAATGAACTTAAGAGGTAAATAATCCAAAACAGATGCATTGGTCTTAATATTGGAAACATCATCAGATTTTATGCTCTGGGATTAAAACCAATTAACAGGAAAAGTTTATCAAAAGCACCAAAAGAATCAACTGTCCTTGAAAATTCAAAACGCTATATTTAAAGAATCTATATTGAAATTTCTTATAGATTAGGAAACATCCAAAGAATCATTCGATTGCATATTCATCTTGTATCAATACCATTAAATCTGTCCATATGAGCCCAACGCTTCAATGCTTTTAATAATATATTGCGAACCCTACTTTCCCTTAAATCTTATATATGTTTGGAAGAATCAAAAAGCTTATAGAAAGCTTCTGAAAGCCGGTGCTATGCATCGCAGTGACCCGCAGTACTCAGCAACAACATTATACTAAAACAATTAATTACTTATTTATTGAGCGGTAATTAACGTTCTGTATAAGTAAGTGACATCACTTTATTAATATTTTTATTAAAAAACTTTTACAAAATGCAATTAAATAATAATCTTGTTAAATTTATTAAATAAAGTTATTGGCATAAATACGGCTTGGCTTTGAACAATATTTTGTCGTCGTTTTTTGGTAACTTTCGTTTGCTTAAACTGCTTTTTTTCTTTGGTTTAAATTTAAATAATTTAATTTATTGAACGGTCTCCATGGTATTTTCTTACCAAAGACATGATAATTTTGTTAAAATTAGTGCTCGTATCAGTAAACTTTGTTATACCAAGTCAAAATAAATGAAAAACTCAAACAAAAAAAGAAAACCAACTCCAAAACTGCTGTCAACAAACAGGCGTTGGCGTTTTTCTGTTTTCATTATTAACCACTTTAAAAAAAAAAAATCAAACATGGTTTGTTGCTTGGCTAGTAGGCAGGCTCTTTCAATGAGCTGAGTCGCCAAAAACCAGCAAACCACCAGCAGCAGCAGCATGTTAAAGTGACAGAATGTGACTCCTACCTCTTGATATCTGATTGAGTTTAGATTATCTTTCAATGGGTTTGTCTGCCTATCGAACTGATCTGGTTTGTCCCTGAGTTTGTTTGTAAGTATGCGGGTATTTTGTTTATTACCAAATTTACGGCTAAGACAACAAAACCCAGGAATAATTTATATCTCCAGAGTGATAAAAACTAAGAAGGAAAGACATAATTTGTTTCTTCTATTTTGTTATATTTATGACACATAATTTATTGTTGCAAACATAAAAAGGCCAAAGAAAGTAGAGGAAAAAATAAATAAAGTTTTTTTTTTCTTGTGGATGGCCGGCCGGTAATCATTTAAATGTTTTTAATGCCATTAAATTATGGCCAATTGACAACTGTTACACACACCCGAAAGCAACCACTCTTTCCTGTGTGCATCCAGATTTCTTTAACGGAAGTTGTAACATGTAAAAGAAGACATTTAACAGTTTTTTAGTTTATCTTTTTTTTGTTGCAAATACAATCTAACAAATGTTGTCTTCTAAGAAGCTGCTGCATCTTGCGATTAAACGACAGGAAATTGATAATTAATAAAATTTATTTTGGAGCAATTAATGGACAAAATTAAACATTTATGAAACAACTTATTTAAAATGCAAAAGTATTTGAAAAGACTTAAAGAGATAGAGAGAAATTTGTCTAAATATATTTATGCATAAATCCAAATGGAATCAGGCAATGAGTTAAAATTCAGTACACAATAGCATTTTAACTCATTATTTTAACATGGGCGGCTAACTGACTCAGTTATAACAAGATATCAGACAGGAATATTTGTATATAACGTTTTTATATTGCTTTCTGTAACTTTGTTCGAACAGGTAGTCCATCTCCGTTTAAAATCTACCACACTTTTGGTCACCTTTTTGTGCTCTTCAATTCTCTTTTAATAAGAGCCCAATATCTCTCCACTGGCATTAGCTCCAGGCAGTTTGGATTTGCTTCTTTTGGTACAAATACCACATTATTGTTCTTGTAACTACCACTCAAGACCTTGCTTATCATAGTGACAAATCAGACCAAAAATAAGTTGACACATTAAGACATCTTATGAATGGAAGCATCCTATTTGTAAACACATCTTGTAACAAACGTTTGGCTACTTTTGCCGCAACTGCATATTGCTTGCCATACCAAGAACTTTTTAAGAACATTTTCAGTTTTTTAGGTCCTAAATTTTTCTACAACATACCCTCGCATAAAAATATTGACCCGGAAGCTGCGAACAATTTTCCATACGCATGTTTGGTCATCCATTATGCAGCAGGATGAAATTTCCACAATATAAATTTCCGACCCTATAAAGTACATATATTCTGGATCCTTATAGATAGCGGGGTCGTTTAAGCCATGTCCGTCTGTCTGTCTGTCCGTCTGTTGAAATCAATTTTCTGAAGACCACAGATATCTTCGGGATCCAAATCATCAATAATTCTGTCAGACATGCTTTCGAGAAGTTTCCTATATAAAATCAGCAAAATCGGTCCATAAATGGCTGAGATATGAGGAAAAAACCAGGACAACCTCGATGTTTGACCTATATCTGGATTACAAAGTCATTAATATAGGCAATATGGATATCTAATGATACATATTTCAAAGACTTTTACAACGACCTAAATGGGTCAAAATCGGAAAAAATATTTTTTAACCCGAATTTTTTTCACCAAAAAAAATTTAAAAAAACCAAACAAATTTTTTTTAAATTTAAAAAAAATAATTTTTTAATATTTAAAAAAATTAAAATAACAATTCGAAATTTTTTTTTTCCAAAAAATGGAAAAGAACAACTTTGTAAAAAAAACAAGTAAGAAAGTATGGTCGGTCAAGCCCGATCATATAATACCCTACACTAAGTTAAAGAGCAGAAAAAATGTTTCTTTTAAAATTTCATAAATTTATATTTTTGAGTGATTTTCGGAAGTGGGCCTTATATGGGGGCTATGACCAACATTTTTAAGCGATTTATGCACGTTAAAGTGATTTTCGGAAGCGGGTCTATATGGGAGCTATGACTAATTATGGACCGATCGTAACAAAATTTTGTGACATGAATTTTGTGTATATAAAACTTATTTGGAGCGGAATTTGTGGAGATACATATATAAATTAAACATTTATGACCGATAAACTCCAATTTCGGGAGGACATTTGTATGGGGGCTAGGTGAAATAGTGGACCGATTTCAGCCAGTTTCAATAGGCTTGGTCCTTGAGCCGAAAATAATATATAATATATAATAAAATAATATGTATCAAATTTCATCGAAATATCTTCAAAATTGCGATCTGTACTCTGCGCACAAGGTTTACATGGACAGCCAGCCAGCCAGCCAGCCGACCAGACGGACGGACGGACGGACATCGCTTAATCGACTCAGAAAGTGATTCTAAGTCGATCGGTATACTTTAAGGTGGGTGTTAGACTAATATTTTTGGGCGTTACAAACATCTGCACAAACGCATATTTACCTCCCCACTATGGTGGTGTAGGGTATAATAAATTTTGTTTACCTAAAAATATTTAAAATTTGTGTTTTATAAAATTTTACTTCAATTACTCTAAATTTTTAGCAAAGTTCCTGTTAGGAACTTTTTGAGCCTTGTATGTTTTTAAACCTGCATTGGCATTAACTTTTCGTACCATATAGTCCGAGTACTGAGCTAACCGGGCTGCTTTTCTACCGGATGTGCTGGGAGCTCTTTTGAAAATGCTTTCTATTTATTGGCTTTAGAAACATCATATGGAGCATTCCTTCTACCTGAAGCATGTTTTCTATCAACGGACAAATTCTCCCGATACTGTTTAATAACATTGGAATCAGTTTGACGGCAGACCTTTGATTGTTTGGCCAACTTTTTGTAGGACCAAGTTCGGTTTTGTTGAAAATATTTAATAATTTTAGTACCTTGACAAAAAAATCAAATAATGCTTGAGTTAAAAGTTTTAATGAAAAACGTGTGTTAAGAATTTTACGATCTCAGTCCTTAAAAGTGTAAAATTCTAACGGATATACCATTCACCAAATTATTCTTTAAGATAAAAATTGAAATTATTTTTGGAAAAACTTTTTTTTTGCTGAAGAAAATGTTATTAGAGAAAAACAAGTAAGAGAGCTATATTCGACTGTGCCGAATCTTATATACCCTTCATCATATTTTACTTTAAAATTAAATTTTTAAATATTTTTAGGTAAACTAAATATAATATTTTTTTAAAAAATTTTTTTATTGTAATTTTTTTTTTCATTTATTTTAAAAAAGTTTTTTCTAATTTTTTTGAAATTTGTTTTTTTCTAATTTTATCAAAAAAAATTTATAACAAAAATTTATTTTGGTGAAAAAAAATTCGGGTTAAAAAACATTTTTCCTATCAATAAATATCCATATTGACTATATTAATGATTTAGTAATCCAGATATAGATAAAAAATGGGCCAAAAATATCCCGGTTTTTTCCTTATATCTCAGGATCGATTTCGTTGAAGACTTCCCGATATATTGATGTATGAATCATGTATGTAAGTTATTTGGGGGCTACGGAAAATTGATTTCAACATACAGACGGACATAGCTATATCGACTTCGCTAGCTATAACGATCCAGAATATATATACTTTGTGGGGTCGCAAATGAAAAATGTAGAAATTACAAACGGAATGACAAACTTATATATACCCTTGCCGCTCATGGTGAAGGGTATGTTAGGTTAGCTTAGTAGTCTAAACTGCAGTCTTTTTACATTCTAGTTCCACATTTCTAAAATTGTTTACTATAAATTCTATATTGAAAAAGAATAATTATTTTAACTTTGATTTTTGACACAATAAACAAAATCTAGCATGCATGTCTTTGAATGAGCATGCATGACTACATAATAAAGCCTTAGAACAGCTTTTTTTATTTCTATCAATAGTTTATATTTAACAACTTATTTAATATATGACAAAATCGTGATAAATAATAACATACACAACAATTTTGGTTAATATATTAAACTATGTCTCCTTTGGTTTGGTATTTGAAATTTTACGTTAAATTCAAGGTCCTTGTTATAAGAAAACAATATAAATTTTTAGTTTTTTTGGGGTTTTATGCAAAAAACCTCAAACTGTATTATTGTTTTTAAGATTCAATAATAAATAAACAAATAAAAAATTCTAAAATAAATAACTAAAATTTTATGCAAAACACAAAAAAAAGAACAGCAACAACCCAAGTTAAGATAAGATTTGGGGCGACATTTAACAAAGGCTTTGGTTTTAAGCCATTTTGGCAGCAGTTAGAGGCACACCCCTTTTAAGTTTTATGGTCGCTCACAAATGCAAAAACACACATACTCATATTACCCAGCAGTTTCCCTTTAGACAGTAATTTTTCCAAGTTACATATTTCCACATGACACGTATGTGCTCTTTGTAATGTAAAGGGAATTGGTTAGTTTATACATCCCAGGTAATCAAGTGTGAAGTAAATTGTCACTTCATTGTCTCTAAGTAATCTAGAGTGTAGTCACTTTAAATGTTTTTATTTTGTACTGCTATTTATTAAGTAGTTATTTTACCCAGCAGAAATAATGTATTGGACAGAAAATTATCACTAGAGGTCCTCTTCTAATAGCTAATTCTTAAACCAGTGGCTACCCAAATGAAAGGTAAAATCACTAGTTTAACACACTTAGCTGGAACTGCTGGGTATTTGAAAGTCAGCTACAATTTTTGGTTTCAGACAAAATAAACTTACAAAAAAAATCATTGGAAATTCATTTATTATGGAAAAATAGTTTAATAAGCTGCATACAATAATAAACTTATTGAGAGAAGTGTTTGGTTTTTCTTAAAAATAAATTAAAATTTTTAAAAACATTGTTAAGTTCTGGTTGAAGGTGTTTATTTGTGCCCGCTGGTGCCACAATTGTCAATTTATGAAAAATGTTTTACTGTGGTTTTCAATATTTGAGAGACACTCGAAAAATTTTCCAGGAAATTAAATGAAAATATAGATATTGTAGATTCATATATAACGATTATAAAAAAATTCACTGAAGATTTGAATTTGTCGCGTAACCAAAAAAAAAGCTGATAAAAATGGTCTTATTTTTAGGCAATATTTCAAAAATAATGAAATTTTGGCCAACACAGTTCGAGTAAAATTGAAAAGCTCATTTTCATCTTGATGCCTTGGTTAATCGTCAAAATTACTGCATTTGAAGAGTTTAGAGAGATTACGAAAAACAAATGCATCCATAACATGACTCTTTAGAGCGAATTGTAGGCTGAAGTCATAATTGGATCTAACTTCTTCGCAAATTAGGCTGGTCAAGCAGTCACTGTTGTCACTTTGTGGTGCTCAATATCGCAACGTGATAATAGAGTTCTTTCTGCCTAAATTGGATGATATATTAATGTAATTCCATATAAGGAGTGAGATCGATAAAACCTTAACACACGTTTTTCCTTAAAACATTTAACCCAAGTATTATTTGATTCTTTTTTTCGATCAAGTTAATGACAGTTTAAAGTGAATGACGAGAAAAAAGTGCGTACAAAAATTATAAAATATTTTCAACATAACCCAACTTAGTCCTACAAAAAGTTGGCCGTACAATCAAAGGTCTGTCGTCAAACTGACTCCAATGTTATAAAACAGTATTGGGAGAACTTGTCCGTTGATAGAAAACCTTATTCAGGTAAAAGGAATGGTCCACATGATGTTTCTAAGGGCACTGCTACATGTTCAACATACAGTGGTTGACAAAACAATGGAAACTTTTTCAAATATTCCATATATATTCCATGTGTAGCCCAAAATTTAAAATAATTTTTTTTTTTAGTATTTTACTTGTATAGTTTTATTCATATAAATTAACTGAAAAACAAACAACATAATTAATTAATTATATTCTGAAAAAAGGGAACAAAATTAAAAATATTCACTATTTCGCTACTGAAAAAACAATGGAAACTTTTAAACTTCTGCAAGAAAGAAGTGTAAAACGAAAATAATATTTAAAAGAACGATGTAAAAAGCATCCTGTTTACAGCTATTTTGTTTTATTTTTAAATTCTGGTCATTTTTCACAATTTCTTTTTCTAAGTTTTTCGCATAATTGTTTTTTTTTTCAAAGTTAACGAAAATGGCTAAAGTTAAGATTTGTGAAGACTTAAAAAATTAAATAATTATCGATTTTAAAGCTGGTTTAAAACAAAAAAGTATCTGTGACAAATATTCAATAAATAAATCAGCAGTTTCAAAAATTATGAGACCGGTTCTTAAAAACTCAACATTTAGGTGGTAGGCATTCAGGTAACGAGAGTTTAAGAAATTCCCAAAAATAACTCCTCGAGAGGTTGTTAATAGTCTAAAATTAGAAACAAGTACCCGAACAGTTAGTCGCAGGGCAAATGAGGCTAGTCTTGGTTGCTATCGTCCTGTGAAAAAAGCACTAATTTCTAAAAAGAACCGTTCTGCTTGTCTACAATTTGCCAGGGATCATTTAAACTGGTCGATACAGAAATGGAATACTGTCCTCTTTTCCGACGAATCCAAATACAATTTAAGAGGCAGTGATGGGAGAACATTTGTAAGACGATCAAAGGGAAAAATATTAGATCCAAAGTACACAAATAAGACTGTAAAGTTTGGCGGCAAGGTATGGGCCAAGGTATGGGCCCAATTCATATTATAAAAGATACCATGACAGGTATAGGATACAGAACCATATTAAACGATGTTATGTATCCATACGCTGAGGAAAATATGGCCCTAGTTTGGAGATTCCAACACGACAATGACCCGAAACACACCTCTAGGGTTGTAACCGAGTGGTTACAATCCAACGAGGTACGTGTTTTGAATTGGCCTGTCCAATCGCCAGATCTCAATCCCATAGAAAATCTATGGGAAATTGTACATCGTAAAATAAGGACCCAAAATTACACCAGGAAGGAAGATTTATCGGAGTCGGTTATAAGGGAATGGCAAAATATTTCTAAGGAGACCATTGACTCTTTAATTGGTTCAATGCATCTTCCATGTGTAGCAGTTATAAAAAATAAGGGATACCCAACAAAATATTGAGTTATTGCAAAGTTTAGACCATATTTGGTAAAATAATACCTAAGTTTCCATTGTTTTGTCAATGCCGTAATAAAGAAATATTTTAATTTTGTTTTCTCAATTTTAGAATTTAATTAATTATGTCATTTGTTTTTTGTTAAATTAAGTTAATAAAAGTATATAAATAAAATACTACAAAAATGTTAAAATTTTTTAAAAAATTATTTCAGATTTTAGACCACTAATGAAATATTTGGAAAAGTTTCCATTGTTTTGTAAACCACTGTATATTATAGATAGCGGAGTCGATTAAGCCATGTCCATCTCCCTGTCTGTTGAAATCAACTTTCCGAAGCCCCCAAATAAGTTACATATACGATTCATACATCAATATCTCTGGAATTCTTCCGGCTCGGTTGCATTTAACATGGAGAAAATCGGTCTACAAATGGCTGAGATATAAGGAAAAAACCAGGACAACATCGATTTTTTATCTATTTTTGACCTATATCTGGATTACTAAGTCATTAATATAGACAATATGGATATCTAACGATAGATATTTTAAATACCTTTGCAACAGCGTATATAAGACCATAGTAAGTTGGACCTACAATGAGTCAAAATTGGAATAAATATTTTTTAAGCCGATTTTTGTTTTTCACCAAAAGTTTTTTTCGCTATATATTAAAAACAAAAAAAAATTTAAATATAAAAAAAAAAAATTTAAATGTAAAAATTTGAAAAAAAAAATTAAAAAAAAAATTTTCCCCGAAAATTAATAAAAAAAAATTTCGGAAAAAAAGTAATTTTCTTTACCTAAAAATATTTAAAATTTTTATTTTGAAGTACAATTTGATGAAGGGTATATAAGATTCATCACACCCGAATATAGATCTCTTACTTGTTTGGTACTAATGTAATAATAAGCCAACCTATACTGGATTCTTACTTCACTCAGAAGTCTTCATTACATTTATAAAAGAGTACCTTTAGCAGAAAAAGTACCAACATTTCAAATGAAATTTGGTACAAACCAAAAAAATGTATTGAAACAAATTTTGAGTGTAACATCTATGGCCGTTACTTATGTTTTTGAATATGTGTGCTGCCAAGGTGCCTGGCCAATATTTGAACCAAATTGCTTACAAACTCACACTCAAACACTCAAAAAACTTAAAAACAACAACCGATAAAGCGCATTATGGCCATTAATAATGCAGTACTGAATTTTAGCAATTGTCGTAAATGAATTTATTATATTTTTAACTATTTTAAACATAATATTTTATTTACATTTTTACTCACATTCATTTATGTATTTATTTATGCATTCATGTATGATTTTTTCGCATTTAAAAATGCAGTTGGAATTACCGACCAAAACACACAATAAAAATATCAATTTTTAACACTTTTCAATTATTTATGTCGTTGGTTGGTTTATGCATTTTAAAATTAAGAAAAATTGGAAAAACGTATTTAGTTGGAAACTCAGGAAAACATAAATAACCAAAAACAAGATAGAGTGTTAAATTCGGCTGGGCTGAATATTGTATAACCAAGATGTAGTTTTGGCCTTCTATGGGGACTTGAAGCAGTTATAGACCGAACTGTACAGAATTTTATAGAGTGATTAATTTCATAGAACTTATATGGTTCAATTATGGACCGATCCTCACAAAAGTTGGTAGAAATATTTAGGTTCATATAAAACTTGTTTGTGTCCAATTTCGTCACGATATTAATTATTATAAGACAATTACACAGGGCAATAAAATCGAAAAATTTTAAATGTATTGTGGTTTCAGTAGTACAAATATGGTCCAAATTTTAAATTCTAAGGAAAGGTTTTTTTTAAATTTTTAAAAAAAATTCTGAATTTTTTTAGATGTTTCTCCATATAATTAATGATAACTCAAAAAGGGTTAGGCCAATATTATTAAAATAAACTTAGAAAAATTAAAGCTTACATAACCTTTATCCCGTTTATATATTGTTTTTTAATCTGCTCAGTAGTTTCGGAGTTATAATAACAAATTGAAACAAAAAATATATTTTTTACGTGAAAATTGCATATTTTTTTTGCTTTAAAAAAATCATGAAAAATCGAAAACGGCTGAAATTGTTTAGATTTATTGGTTTATGACAAAGCCACATGTAATAGGAACAAAATGAGATATCGAGCATACAAAGTGATTGATTCTTTTCGAATTTATTCACAATTAAATGAATTAGCTCATTTTCACAAAATTTTACTTTTTTGTTTGATATACACAAAATTCAGTAGTTAATGTTCTTCTTTCGATTGATTGAATTTTGAAGACATTTTCCTCATGCTATATACAAATGTCCACATATATATTGCGTTTCAATCGGCTCAGTAGTTTCGGAGTTATAATAACAAATTCAAGCAAAAAAGTATATTTTTTAGGTGAAAATAGCTAATTTTTTGTTTTAAAAAAATCATGAAAAATCGAAAACGGCAGAAATTGTTTATTTGTTTATTGTTTTGTCATAAAGTCATGTAATAGCAACAAAATGAGATATCGATCATAAAAATCGATGGATTATTTTCGTATTTATTCACAATTATGTGAATTCGCTCATTTTCACATAATTTGCCTCCTCCTTTCGTTTGGGCCCAGACAGACAGACGGACGGAAATAGTTGGATCGTCTTAGAATCTTATGAGGACCCAGAATAAATATACTAATGTGGGTCTGCGACAAATATTTTGTTGTGTTACAAATGAAATGATAAAATCACTACTCACCATCATTTTTGATGGTGGGTATAATGAAACCAAAAATGTATTTTATGTTTTAATATTTTACTGCTGCCTTTATGTTTAATTTTTTTTTGGTAAATCACCTCTGCATTTTGTGGTCTTTATGGCCCGGGCAATTTAGTTAATGAATGAAATTCTCCTCTGGTTTATAAGTAGCAAAGTTATTTAAGAACTGGATTTTGTAATTAAATATTTATCAATTCGTTAGTTAAATTGTTGTTTTTGCAGCTAAAATTTGCACATGATTGTTGAAATGTTTTTAATGGTTTTTGAAGTGGTTTAAATAATTATCATTTTTACATAATTGATAAAATCATAATTAATTTGCATACAATTTATGTTCAATTATAAATATTTGAAAAATAACAGGGTTTTTTGTAGCGGTTACATGTAAAAGAAATATAAATATAATTGAGTGTAATATACGGGAAAATTATATAAAATCTGTATTTATGTTTGAAATTATATGGATCTTTAATAGCTTATGCTCAATATGGGCTAACTACTATATAGATAGACCGGCAGATAAACTATTTACAATATTACACATCCATATATGTTGAAATCAACTTTCCGTAGCTCCCAAATAACTTACATAAATGATTCATACATCAATATATCGGGAATTCTTCCAGCTCGGTTGATATTTAAAATCGATAAAATCGGCCAATCGGCAAATGGCTGAGATATAAGGAATAAAAACGGGACAATCTCGATTTTTTGCCTATGTTTGATCTATATCTGTATTACTAAGTCGTTATTATAGACAGTATGGATATATAATGATAGATATTTCAAAGTACATTGCAACGATGTACAGAAGGCTATATATAGTAAGTTGGTCCTAAAATGGGTCAAAATCGGGAAAAATATTTTTTAACTCGAATTTTTTTTTTCATCAAAAAAATTATTTTGTCAAAAATTCTTTTTCCAAAAAAAAAAATTTTTTAAATTAGAAATAAATTAAAAAACAATTTTAAAGAAATTGGAAAAAAATTAAAGTATAATTTGGTGAAGGGTATATAAGATTCGGCACAGCCGAATATAGCTCTCTTACTTGTTTTAAAAATAAAAACATTTATTTTTAACAATAGTCTATTAACACAAATCTACTGCTCTCTCTATATCTTGAGGTCCACCTTAACTACAGTTCTTTTCACTTGTCACTGGCAGCAAAATAACTCCCCCTACACTCTAGATGTCCCCAGAACTATATGCAAACACTAAATCAGCATGTTTACATTTTTATTCTAAAATTGCTGCCAAAAGAATTGTCATAATAAAACCGTTTAGTTTTTTGACATTTTATGGCAATTAGATGTTTTTTATACAAACATATTTATGTAATTTACAATTTCTGACAGCAGCAGGAGGCACAGCAGCAAACAACTGCTCAACTTGCTACAAATTATCAAATTCTGTAAGCCATAAACGAAATCTGTTTTTGCATTAAGGAATAGTATAGGAAAAAGTGAGGGACATGAGGAAGGAGTCTTGTATGAAGGTGTTGTTTTTTTCTTTTGTTGGTCACTGTGATCGTAAATTGGTGCCTGTATTACTCTCTCCCTCTTGTCCACTCTTTTTTAAATGGTTTTCATATGCTAGAAGCCCACCCTTTAACGTGTCATGTTGTTGTTAAAGTTGTGGCTTTTTCAGTTTTATTTATTTGTCACAGTGGCACGGGCTATGTCTATATAATTATAAAGATATTCAATAACCCAATAAGCAATAAAGCCCCAAAAATTCAAACACTTGAACATTTTGTTGGAATTTGACTTGAATGCAAATGTAATTATGTTTTAAACTTGAAAACTATTTAAAAAAATTAAATATTTTTCAAACAAAAAATATATGTGGGGGATTCAAACGGTCTCCTATTAGGTCGTATTGTCATAATGTCATAAAATATTTTTTTAGTTTA